>NC_141144.1:6847271-7067271 GCF_053477565.2 Lygodium microphyllum | reverse complement strand
GTATTTATTGGTGATCAAGAGAGATTTTTATATTTTCTCACATAGTGTGTACTCACAATTGGACTATTGCCAACACAATGAACCAACAATGATGCATTTATCTACATAACACCTAGGTAGCTACACATTGAAGCTTGGGAGTCATGGAAATAGACTCTTTCCACCAAGTAGGGGAAAAAGCTCTTTGCTACATCACCTTGCAAAGAATCCCCAAATATCCTTGATACAATCTTTCTGTAAGTGATGTTTGTAAACACATGTCACACTACTAAGACACTTTTTTCCCTCTAGGAGGTTTTTCCCCCTAGCCTTGTATATATGCCTATTCTTCATGATAAACTTTGAGGAGACAGTCCTCATAAGTAGGAGGGATAGAAGCTTGAAAAGAAAAGACTTGAGCCACCAATGAGAGACAATGAAACAAGCCTAGAGCTTCAAGGACAAAGTATCCATGAGACCACAAGATCCCAACTAGAACATATAGTCTCCTCCCCTCCCCCCGAAAACGAATTCTCATCACTCAATAGCAAAATATGGCTACAAGTTTGAGGAACAAGTGAATCTTATAGAGCATGTATAAGATGTAAAACTTGTGTGTAGATTAAAGGAGCCATACCTAGCTTTAAGGAGCCTATGAGTTAATGCACTTATGGAGTGTGATAGACATGAACATAGAGAAATAAGATAGGAAAATCATGAAGGATTATGTGGCTAAGGTGTAGAGCCTATAGACATGAGAATCCCACATGTTCAAAGGACAAATGCAAAAGTAGTGACAAAAGCCATCATGAAGGGCATCTATAAGAATGAGGGAAGTCTATGAGGCCATGGACAATAAGTCAACCCCATGGAGAGATCCAATACTAATGAAGTACTCAAAAGAAGAGAATTAGGATAGGCAATCTCTTTCATGAGAGAAGTTGAGATCAAAAGGCAATAGGAACCCTAAAGTCCACATCAAGACAATGAGATGGAGAGCTTAGCAGCACTTATCAAATTCTGGCTACCTTCCAAACAATAGCACTGTGAGTTCTCAAAACTTATAGAGGTCACAAATCAACCATAGGCTTATGAAGAAAATATACATTGCATGTAATATGGCAGAAACTACTTATTTTTTGAAAGCTCTAGATCCAATTGGGTATGCTCTAGATGTGGTGGGTTGGCCATGATGAAATTTATTTTCCAACACTTAGAAGTCTTCCCTCTTTAGGTCCATACATGAATGTCAGCTCACATCAAAGAGCCCCTTGTTTTGGCATTGTTAACTCTACCTAATCGAGGACCAACTAATATGAGGGCCAAAACTAGTCAAGAATTACTTGAACATTCAAGCCTTATAATAAGTTACCCATCTAGCAACCCTTTGGGTGCATCTTATTTATGAAGATCAAGATGGGAAGGAGGAATGCATGAGTTTATATATAAAACATGGCAAAGAGAGTAACCTAATCCTCATGGACTACTACCCTATTCCAATTATATCGCTAGGTTGCAAATTAACAATAGAAGTGTATCATCCTCAAAACCATTGGGTGTTGAAATAACCACCAATCAGTGCACATGTCAAATGAGTGCCTTGAAAAACTAGAGCCTTTATTAAAATAGTAGGTAAACTCAAGATGCAATGAGTGAAACATTACTCATATGTATCGTGATTTCCCTAAATGTCAAGCATCCAATGGCACTCAAAATGGATTTATGGGACACCACTTTTCAATGCACAAGGTCAAGTCCATAAATATCAACCCCAAAGATGAAGAAATGATACCACTTATATATCGTAGGGTCAAGCTCACTATGAAAAGAGAACACACAATTGATGCTATCATTAACAAACGATCTTGTATTGATATTGTTACAATCAATCTATACAAAGGTTCCCTACACTCTCTCCTAGGCAAGTGTAGATACTCGATGCTTATTGAAAGTGTTAGAGAAATGTTTTATGTGTTGCCCAATTGAGTGAAGATCAAAAAAGATATCCTACATCGAAGGCCCTTCAAATATGCCAATGTTTATTGTAGGGTGCAATGAATACACTTGACACTAACCACTCAATGTCAAGTTAATCACAATATTCAACTCATGCAAACTCTCATGTTCCTAAGGAAAGGGCAAGGGACCATCCCTTGAGTCAAACCTAAATCTAGAGGCTTCATTGGGAGGAGTATCACACTTTGTCACTTTTATAGATGATGTGATAAGAAAGGTTTGGGATTATTCTCTTCACAAGAAGAGAGATATGTTGGATGCATTTCAAAAGTTATTAGAATTTGTAGAGAATCAATTATGCAAAAAGCTCAAGTCCTTGAGGATTGATAATAGTGGAGACTACATTTTGCATGTATATAAGAGATTTTGTTTAAGCTGTGGTATCAAGAGAGAGTTGATAGTCCTTATGAATCCTACTCAAAATGATGTCTCTAAGAATATGAATATGACCATTCAAGAAAGGGTCTATAATATGCTCTCTAATATTGGTCTCATTAATGGACTTTGCATTGAAGCTATAAAGATAGCAATGCACTTGATCAATAGGTCGCCTACCAAGCCATTGGATAGCAAAATACCATATAAGTCATGGTCTAAGAAGAGACCTAGTTATGATTACTTTCATATTTTTAGCCAGGGACTCCTATTGAGCTAGTTTTATGTATGTCTACATGGGTTTCTAGACCACCAAATAGATATGCTCCATAGACATAGAGTATCATCATAAGAAGAACTCACTACAATCCATTCTAGTTATGGACTGTAGTGAGCCTTCTTGTTATGTTGATACTCTATGTCTAGGGATGATAGTTGTAAGTGGATGAGGATTGTAGTGAGCCTTCTTGTTATGATGATACTCTAGGTCTCTGGAGTATATCTATTTGGTGGTCTAGATATACTCTATGTCTACGTGGGTTTCTAGACCACCAAACAGTTTTACGTATGTAAATAATTAGAGATGAATTATTTAAAAGTCAATGCTACTTGAAAGTTAGTTTCTTTACCTAGTAAGAGCTTCTGCATGCACTTCAATGTAAGTGGACGTACAAGTTGAAGGTATCTCCATTAAATGCATTGCCTAAGTACAAGGCAAGATTAGTGGCCAAAGGATTTAAGCAAGATAAAGAGATTGACTTTGACAAGATATTCTCATTAGTATTCAAGTTGACCACCCTTTATACAATTCTTTCTTTGGTTGCTAAAGAGGATATGGAGTTAGTGTAGATGGATGTAAAGGCCACTTTCTTCCATGGGGACTTGCATGAAGATATTTACATACAATAGTTTGAGGGATTTATTGTGAAAAACAAGGAGCATTTGGTGTATAAGTTAGATAAGGAGATTACATGGTTTGGAATAGGGTTCCAAGGAATGGTATAATAAGTTTGATATATTTGTGCAGTCTATGGGTATACTAGAAGTGAAACAAATTACTGCCTATATACTAGGAAGGCTTAGAATGGTAGCATTATGATCTTGATTATTTATATAGATGACATCTTGAGTGTTGGGAAGTCTATTATGGATATGGATGCTTTTAAAAAAGGGTTACATAAAACCTTTGATATGAAGGACCTGAGGAATGTTTGTCACATTCTTGGTATGTATATTATGCAAAATTACGACAAAAAGAGACTCTATTTATCTCAGAAGAGATATATTGGGAAGGTACTGAAGCATTTCAATATGGAGAGGGAAAAGGCTATTGATACTACGAAAGTAGAAATCCTTGGATTTCTTTGATGCTCTGGGGTGGCAACATCTCTTGAACATCCTGGACTTTAATAGGATCCACTGATATGCCTTCCTTCAAGATGATAAATCCTAGGTATTCAATCATCTTCTTGAAGAATTTACACTTTTTCTTCTTGGCAAAAGTTTTGCTTTCATGAATAATTTTCAAGATAATTTATAAATGGCTTGGATGATCTTTCTCTGTCTTGGAATATGCAAGAATATCACCAAAAAATGTAAGCACAATTTCATCTAGGTATGACCAAAAAATATCTTGGGCTAGCTTGTTAAACATAGCAAGAGTATTGGTCAACATGAAAGGCATTATGGTGAATTGATAATGAGTATACCTAGTATTAAATGCCATATTTGGTATGTCTTCAACCTTTACTTAGATTTGATAATATTCAAACCTTAGATTAATATTAGAAAATACCACTATCCCTTGCAATATCGATCTAGCAACTTATCAATCTAGAGAACGGAGTACTTATTTTTAATCGAGACTTAAGTTAAGCCCCTATAATCGATACATAGTCTAAGGGTCCTATCCTTCTTCTTTTGGAATAGAACAAGAGTATCCTAGGGAGAGTTGTTGGGATGAATAAACCTTTAGTCAAACACTTACTTTAACTGCTCCTTCAATTCAATTGCCTCGAGAATGGATATTTTATAGGGGTTTTCTGCTCTAGGGGTAAAGGTGCCTCCACCTAGCCGCTCGTGTATTACTACACTAACAATACCTACCACTGCACATTGCAACTGGCGGGCGCCCATCACCATCACTTTATTCTTTATTCTTTTAGTGACAGTTTGAATAAAGGAAGGCCTGGTAGCACATTGTGACTGTAGGAGTTCCCATTTGGTCTCTCTCTCTTTCTTGCTCTTGCTCTCCCGCCATAGCTCTTCCAAGAAAGCTTCGATCTTTCTCACCTTTCAACTGGTATCAAAGCATGGTTGCTCGAGCATTTCGACTTGCTTCATGACTCCTTCCGCTTCCTATTGATTACCTACACTCATTGGGTCTCCTTCTCGGTAGCCATAGCCAACTCTCCCAAGCTCGCAACACGCCCTGGCTTCCCAAGCACCTACCTGGCCCCTTTGGGCACCCTCAAGGCATTCCAACAAAGGTATTCATTCATTTTCTTCACGGTTTCATGCTGATTACAAGTCTAAAAGCCTGAGAAGAGAAAGGGGGCATCAGCATTGAAGCTCCGATGCTCCATATCTTGACATAGGCTTTACTGGGGCACCTCAGGCTTGTTGTGTGCCTTCTTTGGCACCCACTTGAGCTTCCAACCACTCTGCCCAGCTCAAAAACATGAGCAGCAACCCTAAGAAGATTTGTGCCATTTTTCTAGGTGCATTTATAGCACGTGATCAGTTGTTCGATCTCCTCCACCTCCTTCTAGTCATTGGTAGCCTCATTTGGGCAATATACACTTGGTTTATGCACTTGGCATTTGATCCCAAGTCTTGGCATTGAGCATTGATGTGATTTACTTTAGGTTTGGGACTATTATACACAATTTATAGGTAGCCCACAATAGTGCTACATTAGCATTTTATATCTTGATCACTTTGGCATTGACATTGGTTGCCCGATTGGTCCCGAAGGCTAGGGGAATGTATGCCTATGATGTGAGCTACTTTTGGGGCTGAATTTTCTCAGCCATTGACTATTTTACACAGTCCACAAGCAACCCAAAATAGGGTATCCCCTAGTCATTACACTTTATGCTCATGCTACATAGTCATTTGATGCCTCATAATGCCCGGTTGGTGCCTATACATATGGGAAAGTATGCCTATGGTTTGTGTCTATGGTTTTGAGCTTGGATTGAGCCACTATTTGCTTAGTTTTGGATGTTTATTTACTACTGGAATATTCAGGGTTGAAGCTCTTTTGCTTATGTTTGGATATGCCTATTGGATTCGGGCTATGTCTTGGATATATACATTGATCTAGTGACTCTCGGGGATCGACATAGAGCTTGGATGTGCTCTCAAATCATTGTTTGAGCTTGAGCTCACTTTGCATAGCATTTAGATCTCCATCTTTGATGTACTTACGGCATGTACTTTGCTTATGTCTGACTGGTCTTGACATGCTTGGCCTATGCCACTACTACATGACGTTACATTGTTTGGAGTTGGATACTACTGAGCCTTGCTTTGGCTTGACATTTGATTTCCCGAAGCTTACTTTGGCTATTTCTCGGTTTGTCAGAGTTACATTTTGGTTGTATTGATGTCTATGGATGCTGTGTGTATAGATGCTACACAACCTATATGCTCATGAGGTCTTATTGATGCTAGATCTTGGATCTTTTGGCATTGGTGCTATCATATGCCCTTGTTGAGCTTCTTTGCTTGATATTTACAACCTTTTGTGCCAGTGGGGGAGCATCTTGGTACACTTGACAGACATTGAGCAGGCGGTTTATGCTACTTGAGCATTCAAATCTTGAGACTAGGACCTTCACTTGGATGTTGCATGGTTGATATGCCATGGTCCTCATAGATTGTAATTGGGCTGATTTAGGCTTTGCACTTCATGAGCATACACTTATTTGTGTCAGTTATTGCCAATGTTGTGTACACTTTGCCCTATTACACAATAGGGGGTGTGCCAACTTACTAACGGATTCATTTGACATGCTTGGGTGTTTGCTCAATGTCTGTATGACTGTCACATGATGATTCATGCCCACTTGATGGTGGTTATGCTTTGCCAGCCAGTAGTTGACTTGGTGCATTCATTTTGCCTACAGTTTGCTCTCATTGTACCTGGTTGTAATTTATTACAGCAAGCAGTTATGCATGGACTATGATGTATTTTTCATGTTGAATCATCCTGATTTTCTGTACTTTTGATGGTACTTGGTAGGAAGCATCATTAGCTATCAGTTCGTGGTCATTTTGCCTTGATTTTGGTGGTATTTTGGCTGTTTCTAGCAGAAAATAGCAAGCAGTTTTGAATTTTCTGCAACATTTTGGACTGCAGTATGGCATCTTCTTCCACTGATAGTGCCATCTTCAACATCACTAAGCTTGATGGCACAAATTATGCCTATTGGAAGAGCCAAGTTTGGGAGGTGTATTGGTGCAGAAATCTCAAATAAAGCTAGTAAGGATGCATGGCAATCAACCTAAAACTATGGCTGATGACAAATGGGATGAGCTTGATGAGTTATGCAAGTCCACCCTCATCTTATCTCTCACTGAACAAGTGCATTACAATGTGGTTGAGGAAGCACCGAGTGCTTGGAAACTTTGGGATAAGATTAAGAACCTCTATGACAAGAAAAGTCCAACAAGTCAGATGTATTGGCTAAAGCAGCTTATGGACCTACGCATGAAGGAGAATATGACAATGTCTGCTCATTTGAGCCAATTCCATGCTATTCTCAAGAACTTGACTTCGTAGGGCATTACCTTTAATGATGAGGTTACTCCATTGTTTTTTCTTGGAACTCTGAGTGAATCATGGGATGTATTCCGCACTGCCTTATGTGCTCCTACTACTATTTTGAACTTGCCTGATGTAGAGATTGCTCTTCTGTAGGAAGAGATCAAGCATAAGAACTTGGATGCCTCTCGTGTGTCGCATGCTTTGACTGTTAGAGGCAAAAATGATAATGGAAAGAATGACCATGGGTATGGGCGTGGCAGATAATTACATAAGTCTAGGTCTAAGTCATGTGATAAGTCACGCAGTAAGTCTCATGGGAGAAATGCTAATGTGACATGTCATTATTGCGGAAGAAGGGTCATATACACCCATTATGTCATGAGTTTCCCAACGAGAAGTACAAAGAGAAGGGGAAAGACAAAGTACAATAAAAGTCCTCTGATCGCAACTTTATGCTTGCAAAATCTAGTGTGAAAATCAAGGAGATAAATGTCATGCAGATTGATGACTTCGATGGGGAGTACATACTTGCAGCTAGTTCTTATGATGCTATGCCATTGACCAAGGTTCACTCTATGTATGCACAATGCTGCTTTTGGATTCTGGTGATTCATTTCATATTATACCATGCCATGAGTGGTTCCATTCGTACGACACTATCTCTGGTTCAGTTCGCTTGGGTAATGACAAGTCACTTGCTATTGTTGGCATTAGCGATGTACGGCTGCAGTTCTCTACTTGCAATAGTTTTCTGTTATAGGATGTATGTCATGTACATATGCTTACACGCAGTCTTATGTCTGCAAGGTAGCTTGATGATGTTGGGTTTCGTGTTTCATTTGGGGATTCTGCCTGGAAGATCACCCATGGTAGACTTATGCTTACTAGAGGTGCCAAAGCTCGCAACCTCTATCCTCTTGTAGTTGCCTGGGTCCTCTATTGACCATGTTTTGACAGTGGGTTCCATCCCACATGTATCTCTTTGGCATGCCCGTTGGGGACATATGTCTTTGGAGAGAATGAAAATAATTTTTGGTTTGCAGTACTTACTGCCCCTTGACTATTCATGTTTTGACTCATGTGAGCATTGTCTTTATGGCAGATAGACTAGGAATACACATAAGAAGTCTGGTAGGACATGCATGGGTGAGCCCTTAGCATTACTCCATTTAGATGTCTGTGGGCCCATGCCCTATCAGTCTAAGGGTGGTGCAAAGTATTTTGTGACATTTATTGATGATTTTTCGTGTAAAGTTCAGGCTTATCTCATTAACCTTAAGTCCGATGTCTTGGCTATGTTTTAGAGATGGTTTGCATTAGCTGAGAACCAAACTGGGCATAGGCTAAAATGCCTTAGGACTGACAATGGGGGAGAATATGTGTCACGTTCCTTTGAGCATCTATGTGACAAGAGGGGTATTAAGTGTCAATTGACTGCCCCCTATACCCCACCCCACAATGGTTTGGCTGAGCGGATGAATAGAGCCATCCAGGAGCGTGTATGCAGTATGCTTAGCCATGCAGGCCTACAACAGAGCTTTTGGGCTAAGGCAATCAGTACAACTGTGCATATCATAAATAGACCACCTTCTAGTGGTTTGGATTTCTAGGTTGCAGAGGAGATATGGATTGGGAAACCTCCATCTTATGCATATCTACGTGTCTTTGGATGTGAGCCATTCTACCATGTGCCCCAAGGATAAGCGTACTAAGCTAGATCCTAAGAGTGTCAAGGCATTTTCCTTGGCTATGGAGATGTAGGCGAGATGGGTTACCGCCTCTGGAATCCGCAGGCGTGGAAAGTCATCTGCAACCATGATGTAGTCTTCCATGAAGATAAGATGCATCGACAACCTAAGAAGGTGGTAGAGATACGCAGGGTTATATTTCAAGAGGAACCATGTGCTCCTGCATAGCTAGTTGGACAGCCTCTGCCAGCAGTTTGGTACACATGACCAGGGTGTTGGAAAGGATGCTAGACATGCAGCAGAGCCTGTAGTGAGATGGTCTACTAGAGCTAGACATCCACATGATAGATTTCAGCCCTCAACGCATTATATCTTGGTTACAGATGCAGGAGATCCTCTCACCTTTGATGAGGCTATGCGCAGGGGTGATAGTCACTCCTAGGAGAGGGCTATGCAATCTGAGATGGACTCCCTGCATAAGAATATGACTTGGGATTTGGTTTCCTTGCCTGTTGGCAAGAAGGCTTTGCCATGCAAGTGGGTGTACAAGCTGAAAAGTACCCCTTGATACCCCAAGCCAGCTTATAAGGCAAGACTTGTTGATAAGGGTTTTAAATAGGAGCATGGAGTTGACTTTGATGAATTATTTTCCCTTGTGGTCAAGATGACCATCCTACGCTTGGTTTTAGCCTTAGTCGCGTAGCTTGACTTGGACATGTATCAGATCGATGTTAAGACTACATTCTTGCATGGGGATTTGCATGATGAGATTTACATGGAGCAACCTAAGGGCTTTGCAGAACCTGGCAAGGAGCACCTAGTGTGCAAGTTGAAGAAAAGTCTTTATGGCTTGAAGCATGCACCTAGGGAGTGGTATCATAAGTTTGATCCATTTATGCAGTCATAGGGCTACAAGAGGAGTGCTATGGAGCTGTGTCTTTACACGAAGAAAGCATGTGATGGCTCATTGCTTATTTTGGTACTTTATGTGGATGATATGCTGATAGTAGGGAAAGCTCATGCTGAGCTGGATGCTCTTAAATCTTAGCTAAAGAAGAGCTTTGAGATGAAGGATTTGGGACAAGCCTCTCACATTCTTGGTATGCGCATTAAGTGCAACAAGCATCAGGGACTACTCTATCTCTCACATAGGGAGTACATTCATAAAGTCCTTGTGTGTTTTCGCATGCAAGATGTGCAGTCCATTACCTTCCTATGTGAAGGTCTCATAGGCCGATTGTCCACAGACAAATGAGTAGAGGGCCAAGATGGCCAAGATCCCTTATGCATCAGTCGTGGGCAGTTTGATGTATACCATGATAGCCACTCATCCAGATATTGCCTTTACAGTTGCTGTTGTGGCATGCTATATGGCAATACCTAGCAAGAAGCATTGGGATGCCATAAAGGGTATCATGAGATATATGAAGATCACAGCAGATATGTGTATTTGCTATGGCAGCCATGATACAGGAGTTGTGGGGTACACATACTCCGATTATGCAGGAGATGCAAATAGTAGGAAGTCCACTTCTGGCTATGTATTCATCTATGCTGGAGGTGCTATCTCTTGGATATCTAGGGTTTAGAAGTGTACGCTCTCTCTACCAATAAGGCCGAGTATGTTGCAACCACTGAGGCTTGCAAGGAGGCCATATGGTTGGGCCATTTGGTTCATGACCTTGGGATTGATTCTATACCTACGCTACATTTGGATTCTATGAGTGCTATTCAGCTAGCCAAGAATCTGGTCTTCCATGCAAAGACGAAACACATTGAACTGAGATATCACTTCATTCGTGGGGTCATGGAGGACAAGTCTATTGACCTTGTCAAGATCTCCACTGACAAAAATCATGCAGATCTACTCACAAAAAGCCTCACTACTGAGCGCTTTTCCTTCCTCAAGAGATTGATGGGCATTGGATGAGATGACGTTTTTCCTCATCCTGTTGTACATATGTACATTGTACTGTCTTTTCTTTTTCTTTTCACTCCTCAATGGGGCAGAGTCACCTTTAAGTGGGAGGTTGTTAGGGGTAAAGGTGCCTCCACCTAGCCGCCCGTGTATTACTACATTGGCAATACCCTCCACTACACACTGTAGGTGGTGAGCGCCCATCACTATCACTTTATTCTTTATTCTTTTAGTGACAATTTGAATTAAGGAAGGCCCAGACACACATTGTGAATGTTGGATTTCCCATTTGGTCTCTCTCTCTTTCTTGCTCTTGCTCTCCCACCATAGCTCTTCCAAGCAAGATTTGATCCTTCTCCCCTTTCATTTTCTTGGTGCAATTGGTTCAGCTCTAGGGACTAGCTTTATCTCATGATCCACATCGTTTTCAAGAGGTAACTTTGTTGGTTTCTCGGGAAAGACAATAGTGAATTCATTTAGCCATGAGAGCTTATCCTTGTTCTTGGTATCCTCAACTTTCTTGAATTTGATTAGGTAGACATGAAGTCATTTCCTTATTCCATTTAAGATCCAACTAGCCTTAGCTAATTGAATTTTAGGTTTGCATGCTTCCCCTTGTGATTGGACCATTTTCCTAAATAGGTTTTTGCTTACTTGGGTGCTAACTAGTCCATTCTTAATAGGGAGTAATAAATTCCTAAAGGCATGACTCAAAATTTTGCTATTGAGACCTCTTCTCTTAATGGAAACCAAATATTGCTAATGGCTTTAGTTAACATTGTTTCGCTCTTGTTTGTTGATTCTACAATGAGTTTTCTAGAGGGTATGGGATTTAATTTCAATCTGTTTGAACATTAAGAGAAAATAAAGAAATGAGTAGCTCTACAATTCATCTATATTTGAAAAGAAATACATTGGTGCTTAGCTAGAATTTGGATAATAGAAAACTACCACCCAATGCCCCTGTTGTTGATTGAAGCATGAATAGACTCTCTTTCAACTTCTTTGAGAGAGACAAATCTAGTTCATCGCTTACAATAGCACAGATACATGCTCCAACTCCACGTACTAATCCTTACTTTGTTCCCTATTCAACAACCTTGGTCCAACTCCATGCCTTGCCTTGTATTCACATCTCAATTATTAAAGTTTCCTTCCCTAAGAGGATTACAAGGAGCATTAACATGTGTTTATTTTCATGTTGAAACATTGAGTACAGAAGTAGACTAGTTGGTTGCATTTAAAGCAATGTGACTCGTTATTCCAATTCATGTTGTTGTTGCTATTATTGCTACAATTCTAGGGAATGCTAGTAAGACTCCTTGATTAAAGTATTCCTATTGGTAGTTTACTAGGGCTCTTTTGGCATATGAAAATTTTTTTAATCTATTATATTGCTTTGGAAGAGTAGCCACTAGTGGTTGTGCCCTCATCAAAGTGTCTTCCAAGTTAGTGGGCCTCATTGATTCTAACTACCCATTCAAAGGTGGTTTAAGCCTTGATAGAAATGTGCCACCTACTAACTCATGGATATGTAAGGCACATACTTTTGTAGTGTAACAAAACAAGAATAATGTCCTTTAAAATTCAGCCTTGCAACTTGAGGCTAAATAACTCATTTATTTTAAGAGTCTAACAGGTAAAAGATAAATATCGACTTTGGATTACTGCCCTAATTTGGCTCCATGTCACAACAGGCTTATGATGACACCATTATTTCCACCAAAGCTTAGCTTCTCCTGTAAGCCTTGACCATGTGATCATTGCACCTTGATTTGCCAAACTAGTTCTAGTAATAGAGAAGTAATCTTTGTCTTCTCAATCCTCGTTTTAGCACTTATCTCCACCTTCATTCCTTCACCATTAAACTCAAGCGGCTTGTCATGTTTGGGTGGAAGCTTCCTCTTTCTCAACTAATAGGTTAGTGACAACTTGGGCCACTACTTAGGGTGTTTCAATTGAAGGAACCTAAAATAATTTGATATATTTTTCTTTAGTACCATGTGTGATTCCATCATCTATAGCATTTGAAAATAACTTAATTTATCATAAGATTGTATGATTAAAAAAGGATCCTTAATCAAAGTGGTTCACTTTTTAAACAATGCTTTACTTTTTATATCAATTATTTTGTTTATTTTAGTTTAACACCATACTACAATCATAGTAAAAATTGTTCCAAAAAGAGAGAGTTATATATCCACATAATCTTGTGCCATTGACTATACAGAGTTTTACAAGAGCATCTCACATAATGCCAAAGAGGAACCCTGCAAAATATTATAGCTTTTTCTATAATTGATTCTCATGGATTGGTACATAAATTAGTCATGGATTTGGGTTAATGTTTAGATGTACTAAGTGGGAGGTTCCTTATATGTGCCTAGGGCTAGATAAACTATTAACAAGGTTGGGGATTTCATCAATGTTGTAATTATTTACACAAGACCAATGAGCCATAATAACTCAATTTGGCTAAACAATCTTAGTAATGCTATGATCAACCCATTGGTTTAGGGTCGTCATTTCATCACAACATGAACTAGAGGGTTTTGGCTACTCCTATGAGACATGTAAAGTCTAACTAAAATAAGCCTTTTTTTACTAGCGTACCCAACCCTGGTATAAGTTCCAATGCTTATGCTCAAACTCATAAGCTTGAGGGATAAATATATTTTCCATACTGCGAAAACTTCCTCCCTTAAAAAGATGTTGCACTAATTTTCTATTTGGTGGTAGACTGCAAGAGATAGCTCAGGAATTGTTGCAATTCCACTTGCATACACTTTCCATAGTAAGAAATGTAATGCTTTTACAAATATAATTACAAGATTGATAACTAATTTACTATTTGATAATCATTTAGCCTATGTTATTACTATTCTAATCTATCCCTTGATCCTATATGTGCACAACAAATCACTCTTACAATCATGCACATGATCATGCACAACCCATATTCTTTCCAAGATCAAATCTAGGGAAACAAACCTATTAGCAATTGAATAGAGTTTTAGTTGTGCCATTTCTTATCTTAATTTTGTTTGTTTAAAAATTTTCCATAATTTTTGTCAATGCTATATCATAATTGCAATGATTATTGCTCTAATACCAAATGTACCCTTTGCTTAATTGTGGAAGATAGTGCTTGAGAGTTGTTGAGGGTCTATTTCACTTGCCACCATTTACTCTCCACAAAAATAATTTGACTTTTGTCTGATTGGGAAGGGGTGTACCTCACAACAAAGCACTTAGCATCGACCTATAAGGATCAAACTTGAAGATTCCTAAAGATCTAACTATCTCTAGTAGCATTCTAATACGCAGTCAAGGCAATCACATTGTAATCCATCGAGACTAAGAGTAGATGTCGCACTTGGTTCATAGTGAATGAGAGACAAGGGTACGTTGAACTTGTGATAGATAGAGGTTCTTCAATGAATATTATGACAGATGTGTCTATGAATGACTTGGGACTACAAGGCATGTAGCCTACTCAATGGCTCATCAAACTAGAACACCAAAGTAAAGTCAAGTCTCTATCCTATGTCAAGATGATCTTGGATGGAAGAGATTACTGGTTCACTTATCTAGTGGTAAAGCCAAATTCTTATGGGACATCTTATCCCTGTTGATGGGAAGACTATGGCTATTTGAAACTAGAGAAATGACTAATTGATTTAAAGAAACTTTACCTTGGGCAAAGGACCCAATAAAGTTGTGTTGACATTGTATGGCTCACAAAAAGGAAATGGCTCTAAATCCATTAAAATCTCCTCTAACTATTCCAATGAAGATGTAGAAGGAACATCAAGACTAATGAAGGCACTCTGAGTCAACTCCCTAAGAAAGTAAAGTCTATTTCCCTAAAATGAGGTGTGATCAGGATCTAAGACCGAACCATAAAAATGTCAATGTTCAGCTCTTGTCCTAAATTTTCCATGTTAGAAAATCACCCAACTTATCAAGTCCACCTAGCCATCGATCATTTTTCATCAGGGAAAGACAATTGTCCACTTTCCATTAACATGTGGTCTTCTTTAGTTTTCTAAATATAATATGTTAACACACTGTTTGAAATGTTAAAGTGGCTTCCTTAATGGTAGGTTTGTTGCATATCGTCCTTAAGCACAATACGAAAGTAACAAAGATAGTTCTTATCAAATAATTATATTATTAATTAATAATTTTTACATTGTATTCTTGCTCATAGAGCTAGATACAAAAGTCCATTCTCTTCTTCAGAGTGATAACCAAACCATAATTCTTAGGCTTTGCACACGCCCACATCATACTCATACAAATTTCTTCTCCATCATAGGCTACATAATTACCCTTTTTTACCAAAGCCCCCTAGTTATGTGTTTCCATATGAGGAAAACTTCCATACGAGACCTTCTTGTATAGGCATTAGACAAGCGCTTATAGGCAAGATAAAACTAGCTCAAATTGAGTCTAACTAGTTGCCCTTGAAAGAGTGCAACTACTCAATCTTACTTGTCATTAGGCATAATCAAAAGTTTATAATTTTTTGGATATATTTCACAATAGAATTACAAGCCCAAGGTAGTGACCAATGAATTCTTCTTTTAAAAAAAATTTTAAATTTTACTAAGAAAAGAGCTTATACTTTTAATATGAATGTGCTTTTCTAAAGTAGTGGTTGCATTAAACCAAGGAGAATTTTCACTATTTAATCCTTTCATAATTTTTTATAAAAACATACCACTAACTAGAATTATATGCTTTTATCAATGAGCATGTTTTATATGTGTGAGTAATCATGACCTTTTGTTAGACCCACCTATTATATGGATTGGATATTAAAAGTAGGTTGTTTAGGCCTCAACCTATTCAACTAGAAATTGGTTGAAACCATGCACCCGTCTATCAGGCATAAGCCTATTTATGAAATTAGATAGATTTTTATCAGCATCCATGATCCTATGGTCTTATGCATAGTGCAAAACTATGGCGATCATAAAGTTACAAATTATAGATTAAGAGTTTTACATTATTGAAAATAACTTTGTCAAAGAATTAGTATTATGTACATGTCATCCTTAAAATAATGGCTTGATTGAGCCTACCTATGGCAATTGTTTATATTTTTAAAAAATAGCTTATGCAATGCTACCTTTATGGATTGTCTTTTCTTTGTCATAACCCATGAGTGATTTAATTGATCAAATTACAAAAGACAAAGAATAACTCATTTTCTAATCATTCTTTATTGAAATTAATATGCTTATTTTTAAAAAAATTAAATAATTATCTTAAGCATTCATAGATCCTATTACTTTCCAAACTTTTTTTTAAAAGATCTAGAATTTACTTTACATGTAACTAATTTGCATGCTATTCATGGCTTTGCCTTATCCTTTTTATAATCTATTTGTGAAAAATAATTATTTTAAAATCGAATGCCACTAATATTTTTATGCATTAATTAGAAGACTTTAGGTTTATTTTTTTCATTTCTCTAAATGAGAATATGTCAGTCAATTTATAATAGAAAATACATGGTCATGTGCATTTGATACGTTGGCATTATTTGTTGTATTTGCTACTATGCAAAGGGTTGTTGAGGAAGGGCCTGCCACGTGGAAAGATCATACTTCATGCAAAAGTCTCACCACATTTGAGGGTCTTGCATCATTAGTTCCACCATGTGTAGTTTCTTACGCATTGGCATCATGGATTAGGAAAGGAAAAGGTGAATAAAAGAAGAAAATGGATGTAAAAAGTTATAGTCAATCACCTTGGGATGCACATCATGATCATTATGTTGGGATAGATATGCGAGGAGCTAAGTCTTTGCTCCCTCACTTCATCCTCTCACTCCCTTTTTTTTTTAAATCGAGGGGGTGGGGGGATTACCTACTTGTGTCATGGGAATATTGAGGTATTAAGTGGTGGCAAGGGGAGAGGATATCTTTTTTTGGAGGGCAAGGGGGGAGCATGATGTGTCATTCGGTTAGATTTTTAAAAAATTTTAGGTTAATTAGTAAATTGCCATGTGTGGTAAAAATACCATGATATTTTTAGGAGTGTGGGGTGTGTTTGCAAAAGGAATCTTGGTGGACTATTAAATCCAAGAGGGAGAAAAGGATTTGTTGGATTTATCCACTTTTTTTATTCAAAAATATGGAGAAGGGGTTAATGCGTCAGTTAAATGGGGAGGGAAAGTACCAAAAAAATCATGTGTTTGGGATATTTTTTTTAAATAATTGAAACATAATTTGCAAATGCAAAGGCCATCCAAAGTTTGGGGTCCTAGTATTTTTGGACTTGCAAACGCTCATCAAATCTCATTCTAATATGAGGAAATCAAGTAAATGGGTATTGATGACTCTAGCCAAGGGTCCAAGCCTTCTCTAATAACAATTTTTGAATTTAGTAT
The DNA here is from genome assembly GCF_053477565.2 of Lygodium microphyllum. Taxonomy (NCBI): domain Eukaryota; kingdom Viridiplantae; phylum Streptophyta; class Polypodiopsida; order Schizaeales; family Lygodiaceae; genus Lygodium; species Lygodium microphyllum. Next base: position 7,050,118 of record NC_141144.1, on the reverse strand, counting down.
TGCAAGAATGAAAGCATACAACTTGGAGAAGAAGAATATTAATAAAGCACCAACTCAAAGTGTATTGAGAAGTATCAATAGCAAAGATTTACAAGACTAAGTACTCTCTAAAAGTGAATAGGCATATATACAAGATTAGAAAAAAGTACCTCAGTGGTCCTAAGTTTGTTCACACACATCACTACCAAAATATGTTACCATATCATTGGTTGGCCCAATGTCACAAGGAGGAAAATTCAAATGAAGCCTATTCCAGCTATTAACTATTACTATTGTTATTGCTATTTAAAAAAATGATAGTTTGAGTGGCCTCATGGCCAATTAGCTAAATTACCTATATAAATCCTTACTTTTTTTTATTATTATTGGTATGATTTTTTTCCCTTTCCTTTTATAACTCTCCGCTATTTTAATATGGTGGCCTTGTAGTTTATCAAGATGCCTATTATAGGAATATAGTGTATTGAGTTATTATTACAATACTATTACGAAGGTTGTAGTGATGATTATTGTAGTGACTACTATCACAATGTTAATTATTATGGTTATTTCTAATGTTATTCTAATTATTAGCTATATTTGTTGTTACAAATGCTATTTGTCATATCCATTCATTCATGATATGCTTATCATTTACTACTATTATTCTATCATTCTTACAAGTATTATTGTTATTAAATGCCATCGTAGTCAATTTATGTAACGTTATTCCATGTATTTGTATAGACCTTGAGTGTCAATGTTTCAGTAACTTAGGGATCTCCTACAAGGAATAGGTGTGACTCAAGTTTCCAATAGGGTAATAAATATATGATTATCCTCAAAGACAACCCCCATGCTCCTTCTCATTCCTTTAAGAACCATGCATATATCTCCCCTCCCAGTCCTCCAAGCTTCAAGTTGCACACAATGATCACTTAGGGGAACCCTACTCCCTACCCAAATTAGTTGTCCATGCTTAAAAGATTTGATGGTGACATGGGTCATTATCTTGAACCAATAGATTCTCATGCCTAAAGGGAACTATGTTAGCCACACATCCATAGTAAGGAGCCTCTCTTTTCCAAATGGGGATTTCTTTCATGAGCCAAATCAACTATTCATTCCTTGGTGTATAAAGACTAAAAAAATGCACTTGCATCACTGCATTAGGCTTCCTCAAATAAAGACAAAAAAATATGCACTTGCATCACTACATTAGGGTTCCTTGAGCATAAAGACCAAAAAATATGCAATTGCATCATTGCATTGGGGTTCCTCAAGCATAACAATCCTTAATTAGATGGTCCCTTCACTAATCCCTCACAAGTTTTCCTTTTCCCTCTAAGGCCCAAGCATAGGGAATATTTAGGACATTTATCCTACCTAGTGTTAAGACATGTGCCCTTGGAGCACACACGTCTAACACTATTCCTTGGAGGGTTGGCAACACCCCTGGGCAAACCATCAAGCTAGAAAAGTCAATTCATGAGCTAGAGAGTTATAGGGTAAAATAGACTATAAGTGCTTTGTTGATTTAGGGTATATGAATCTTCGGTTGACAATTAATGAACCTACATAATTAAGTCAGTAGACTCCAAAAAAGTCTATCATGACTAGTGTGATGCTTGTTCTTACAAGTTCCCTTAAACAACTAAAGAGACAATATTAAGGGAAATTTAACATTAGCATAGAACCCAACCAATGTCAAGGAGAAATGTAATAGAATCTTGTTGTGCAAAGTAGAACAAAGTGGTTGATGCACACAACTGAAAGAAATGAGCACATACAAACATTACATGATGAATCCTATTTGATTTGTGCACACTAAAGGCTATATATATGGTGTCCTATCATTTGTATATACAAGCTATAGGTGGAAGTAGAAAGTAGAATAGCTTATTAACCCATTAATTAAGACTAGAAAGCAAAAAATATGAGGCAAGGCATACCAAATAACTCTTCAATACATAATAAAGGACTTCACTATAAAAACCCAAAACCCTATATTGCAAAATAATCTTGATCATTGAAAAATGCAAAGCTTGCTTGCTTCCTTTTATTGTACCCTGATTTTTGCAAGTATTTTGTGTGAGAAAGTGCATGAGTGAGTGGTGAATGAGTGTGTGAGGGAGTGAGGATCTCCATCTCCTTAATTTGCATGGGGAGTAAGCCTTAATCTCAGTACATTTTTACAATAGGTAATGTGCCTTCATCCATAAGTAACAAGTTGAAAATATTACATGATAACCTTATGTATGTAAATAGTCTAGATTTAGGCATTAAGCTCTTTAAATTTTGACCAAATTCCAAAAGTGTTGACTTTGGAACCCATTGCTATCCTCCAATCCTTCTTGCTTCCACTTTAGCTCACCTTTAGCAATCTTTTCTTGTGAGGATTCCTACCTTGGTTAGTTTATGTACAACCACCATGATTAAGTCATAGCCTCCTACGATAATAGTAGGTAATCCAACTTTGAAATCCATGCTTATGGACTTGCACTTCATTTGCAAAATGCCCAAGGGTTGGAGTTTACTAGTAATCTTGACTCTTCGATAAAAACTTGTTCATGTAATGTAGTACATCACTTTTCATTCCTAACAAATAATAAGGGCCTTCACATATCTAAGATGTCTAGCTATAAGACTATCGTGCATTTTGCACAAGATCTTTGCATTAGCTTGCTATCTCCTCACAATGCAAAGTCAAGTCTCAAAGTAAAGATATCCATCATCCACTCTCTCTTTTTTTTGACATGTTCTTTGGTTGTATCCCCTCCTTGGATGCCCTTTTCCATGAGTGTGCTATAGTCCTCGACAACTTGATGGACACTAAGTTGTAGGATACAATTATTAAGAAGTTTCTAGATATGGCCCTTCAAGTTCACACCCTTGCAAAACTATTTAAGAATTCCTTGAGCAACAAGGCATCAACTATTGCAATTCCATTTCATGACTTGTATGTGATCTTCAAATTGAACTCTTCTAGATTTTCTACCCATTTTATTAGCCTCATATTTAAATCTACCTTTGGTTGAAGGTCCACTTGAGACTTTAATGGTTTGTGTGACTAATGAACATTTCTTTCCTAGAAGATAGTGTTTCCATGTCAAGGCATGTGTTTTGTAAGCAATACTAGGTCATGTGCGGCATAGCTAGCTTCAGAATAGGGTTTCAACTTTCAAGAAGTGTAAGCCCAAGATTTATAGCAAGTTTTCTTGCATTGGTAGCCACCTCAAATGTTTCACTAAGCCATGCAGTTTAAGCATTGGGGCTATCATGACACATTCCTTAAGAGTTCGTCAAAGCTCCATTGGTGCTCTATTAACAACACAATCTACATGTGCTTCATCAAAACATTGGCTAATGGCATTGCTTGATGAGAATAATTCTTGAGGAAAATCCAATATTGTCTTGTTATTTGAGAAACCCATAATCTTCATTGCCCATTCTAGAAATTTGACAATCAAGAATAACCTTAAACTTTAGAATGTAAATCTTTAGTGAAGATGAAATACCCTATGTATTCAAGAATATCCTTAACCTTAAGAGTGTCGATCAAGATAAAATACCCTATGTATTCAAGAAAATTCTTAACCTTGAGAGTGTTGATCAAGATTTGTTTGGTAGAGATGATACACCCAATGTATTCAATTTGATTGGCACAAAGGATGCACTTTCTCTCCATGGCATAAAACTAATTTTGTGGAAGGGTTTGAAGTGCAATCTTTACTTGGACGTCATGAGTTGTAATACATAAAAGTAGCATCAAATAATAGTAGAAAAAATTTTTCAACTTTAAAGGATGAAGTACATCTTGCATCAACCAATTGTCCTCATGTACTGGTTAATCCAAGTGGTGTAATCAAGAACTGCTAATTATTGTAGCATGTACTAGAGGTTGACTTAGGAACGTTGTTCTCCTTGATCCTAATGCGATAGTATCTTAAGCTTAGATCAATTTTGAAGAAAACTCTAGCCCCATGTAGTTGGTATAGGGGGTTCATCAATTTAGCAAATACGGTACTTGGTTTACTTATGTGAATTCAATAAAAAGTCTAAAGGAATAGGATACTTGGTTTAGTTCTATGAAGTCAATGAAGGGTATAAGGAAACCAATCTCTTTCTTTTGAAACATAATAGGCATGCACAACTACCTATGTCACATTTTATAGTAAACCCACTAGCTTTCAAGCACAAGCCCATTATCAATACCTAGTAAGCAATAAGAGGTAGAAGAGACCAATTATGTTGAGCTTCTTAATCTGATGGATCCTCTATAATTCATATTATAAATAGTACGTTCAAGAATGCCTAGATTCCAAGCTTTATGTGGTTATGTGGCCACAAATTACACATATAGTATCCTCATGAAGATGTAATCAGAGAAATGAATATCCATTATTTGGAATAATGTCTCTCAAAACTCAAAGTTAATTGAATCTTGAGCTCCTTGGGATATGAGAGGGAAAATTTCTCTAAACTCAATTATCTCCTCAAGTCCCATTTCTTGATATTTCTTATATTTATCTGAATTAAGCTTCCTTTATTAGCTACAAGTTTGGTGAGTTTTATTATACTCTAATACTAAGTGTGAGGTACCCTCTTTATAGTTATAGAGAGGTCATATAATAGTCACTCAAACCCCTGGGTTGGAGACTCATCAACATCAAGTCCCCCACTTGTGACTCCCACTCATGAATGATTGACTTAATTGAGCATGGGAGTTTTGGTACTAATTTCCCTAACATGTGATTATACTCTCTTTGCTAGTGATGGGAGATTTATAAGCTTAGAGACCAATAAGCTCTCTCACGCCTTAACAGTTGTCCCACATCATAAGGGTATTATAACTCAATCCCTTTTACCACAAGATATGAGGGCAATCTCTTATTCCCACTCACACCTTGCAAGGTGAAGAAACTCATCCTATATGGTGAGTATCTAGTATCCCTCAAGATGATCATGACATGTTGGCTTCCAATGATTCTTTGCATTTGTGCTACCGTAAGAGGAACTTTCCGTATGAGACCCCCTATCTTAGGTGTAGAAGTTTCTAGACGTTGCTTTTGGGGAGATTATATCTACCATTCATCTGGGCATAAACTATTACTGCTCCATTTATAAAATCGCAATTAGATCTTTGTTTGAGATAAATTCTACTTAATATTTTTTAATTATACTATATTATGATCTTTTGAATCAAAGTACTACTATTTCAATGAGGGTACATTAGCATCTTTTGAAGAGTTAACTACCTACCATAACACTTGTGATATGTATTTTATGCTAAATCTATTAGTCTAGCCCAAATCCTTTAACTTCGCTGATCATGTAAAGGTCTTAGTCTCCTATATTTACTATGATTTTCTTGATGAGTTTATAGGCCTAAGTTTTTTTCTAGGTATTTTGCCTAGGATCACTAGGTATTAATGAGGTCTTTGTATTTCAATGCTTGTGACATCTCATTACTTCTTGAGGGAACGTTGATAATGGATAAACAATCATGGATGTTCATTAAGACTTTATTATGTAATCATAAGGACTATATAGTCCTTTGCAATCTCTTTCCCAATATCTAATACTTATGCGAGATATCCTAATCTATTTTATACTCCTACATATTGAAGAATTATAGGGAGGCTAATAATTATGTTGAGTCCCCTAATACCATACTTATTATAATATAACCCAACCACACTAATGCAACAAGAATATGTGCCTCTCAGTTTTCTTTATTACATAATCAATTTAATAATGTGGTAAGTTCATAGGTTGCAAATTTTTCTTTGTTCCTTTGATTCAAGCCCTCTTTTAAACGTTTTATTCAAAATTACATATTAGTTAATAACTATTGCATAGCCTAGATTTAGTATTAAACCTAGTTTACTTGAATACTTATTATGATTTGTGCATGAAAGATGAGAAATTTAAAATGCATCTTTGATTGTTTTGAGACAAATTGATTAACTATACATCAACTAGAGTTTCATTAATTTTTTTCATGACACTAACTTAAATTCAAACATTAGATAATTTTCTTTAAAGAAAAGGATGTTAATTTTTTTACGAGAATTACTATGTCAATTATAAAGAATTGAAATTATGTTGTTTTTCAACATACTATTATTTTAGATATATTTTTTCTAGTGTTTATAATGATAACTCATGTGAATCACAAGAGCAAAGTACCTAATTTTGTACATTTGAGGCATTGATGATGTTGATTGTATCCATGGCTGTGTTATTTGTTGTTGATGATGGACCCACAACATTGTATGGTAGGCTTGCCACATCAAACAGCCTTGCCATGTTGAGCCTCTTGTGTGGTGACATCATTAAGTGGGGAGAGAAAAAGGGATGAATATAGAAAGAAAGGGGCTCATAATGAATTCAACCATTTTCTGTATTTACCCTCCCTTACTCACTCTCACACTCTCTTTCTTAATTTTTTTCCCCACTACTTTCTCAATTGTCAACATGGCTTCACCTTGTGCATCAAATGGTCAAATAAGTTGTGGGGCATTTTGAGGATGCACATGCATGCATGGGCTACACCAAACCTATGCATCAGACGCCATGGCCAAAGTAGTTGTGGGGCATCCTGAGGATGCACATGCTCACATATGCTTCCATGATTGGACTCAATGTAGTGCAAATGACCAAGAACCTAGATTCAATATAAATATTTGACGCATGCCTTAATAAATGAGCTTGATAGTGTCTTGGCAAACTACCCCTACAACACCATTCCTAGCAAGGTCAAGCACCAACTCTTCTTCACATGGATTTTTCAAGACCACAAGTATAGTACATAAAAGGCATTCTCTATTGATTGCTATAGATATAGATATCTATGTATCAAATAAATAAAGCATAAATAACATATATTTTTATGAATAACAATTACAAGATCTTTAAAAGAAAATTAAGCTAACAAATAAAATAGCCTTTAGCACAAATAGAAAGAATAATTATCTTTGTCACTAAAACTAAAAAACTAAATGACATCCAATCAAGCATTAGGTAATCCATATAGAAAACAATAATAAGATCTAGGGAGTAGATCTCATTGTGAAGAGAAAAGCAAAGGGCCTATACCACCTACTCAGTGTTTGGAAACCATAGGGAGGCCTATATCTAAAAGAGTTTTACATCTTTCTTTTGGAATATCTATTTTTTTTAAAGAGGAACTAACTATTGGCCTTGGGTATTGCTAGCTTTTTCACCTAACTCCATCTTGATATTGGTAGTGCATGGGACCCTTAGCTCCAATCGGATACTTCTCCATTGATTTCAGGTGGCTCTTGCCTACCATTGGGTACATTTGGATTGACACGTCAATTATGGAGCTATATGGCACATGATTTCTTGACAAAGGGGTTAAAATCCAATACTAAAATATAGAGCATGGGGGTGGTGATGCCAAGTTTTAGGAAACTACACTTCAAGCTACTTGGCAACATGCAAGTTTAGGAAACTACACTTCAAGCTATTTGTCTAAGTGGGTTAAGGATTAGGATTTCAATGTATTCCTTTTATGAATGTTAGCTTTGTTTAGATCCCTCACTACCAAGTACATCATGCATGTAGATGGAATGCATGGACCATATGATAAACATACATTTGTGTGCATGTGTCTTTGTGTCTATTCAATTGTTCTAAATGTCTTGAGAGTCTTTGAAAGGTTTCTTTATGAAGACAATTGAAGAAAACACATGCATTCTTTGGTACAAGTGGATCATATATATAATTCAAAAAAGTTTTAATGTTTCTATATGGTTTCTTGCTTATCTTTGCTGGTGCTAGATAATTTGTATAATATATCCACATTGCAATGCTCCTCTCACACAAATGCACTTTATGAAATATGGGTTCCAATCCAATAGGTGGTCATATCTCTTAGGAATATGAAAGTTTATTTTGATTTGATGTGCTATCCATTAACATTTTGACCCAAACTTTGGCATTATGTATAGTTACATATACATTGAGTTAGTACAAAGAATATATGCAATGCCATATAAATGTTAAAGCAAGATCTCAAAAATGTTTAAATAAGTTGATGTTATAATGTTAGTTTTGAATTTTCTTCATTTATGTCCTTAACATATAAACTTACTTTTTATCACTTAGTATATTTATTAAATTTGATTTTACTTATTGCATGTTGCAATAGAAAAGGATGAAGACAGTCAACGAGTAATTCATTACTGCAGAAAGGCTATCTAAATTGAATGATACAATATGAGAAAGACAAGTAAGTTATTGTCATGTTGGGCTCATATTATTTGTATACAATGGGAGTGTGTATGTAAGGGAGTGCGTTTGCTCAAGTAGACATCTAGATCACACATCAAGTTTGCTCAAGTAGACATCTAGATCACACATCAAACACAAAAATTTGCAACATTGTGCACATTCTAATGTGCAAAATTGATGTTTGACATGATAGAATAAAGGTGATAATATGATTATAAGTGTGTTTAAAAATCCATTTATATGTCTATCTAATATATCACTCACACACACAGACACACACGCATGCACACACGCACATGTCTAAGAATATAGATATCAAATATGCCCTACTTGTGCCAATAATAGTGATACATAATCTTGCACATGAAAGCAATAAGGCATTTATATTGTAGGGTGCAACTATGAAAGTGTGTGAGAAAATTTTAATGTTGAATTGGGAGGAAACTTGAGAGGGAGGAAGTAATCATGTGAAAGGATTGCCTTATATTTACAAGACCACCATGGTAACGGCCTAGTAAGATCACTACAAGTTGCTTGGGTCTAGCCATTTCATGAAACATCTCACACCTCATCTTTTCTCCCCCTTGCATCTCCAACAGTTGTTTCAATGAAGTAAGCATCACTACACAAAAGGATTTCAAATCCAATTCAATATTTTATATTTTACAATGTCTATTAATTGTCTAAGGGTTTTGATTGGTGGTGCCATTTAATTTAGTGTACCTTTAGAACATTGTGCTAATTGGTTACAATTTATTGGAGTTGTAGTAGATGGTCTTACTTGATTGAATTGGATGTGTGTTTGTTTGTAGATTGTCTTAAACAAGTTACCATTTAGATACCCTTAGAAATAGCACTTAATTACTCTCCATAGAAATTTTTTGAAAATAATATCTTTTCCGCTCAATGCACATTGATAAGGCATCAAGCTTTTGGAGGGGCGACAAGAGCATGCTCAAGCACATGGCAGAGGTTCTCCATGGATGAGGGTTCATAAACACCGAATCGTAATATCATGGGTAAGCAAGCTGCAAGGACATATATTTGAGACCTTCATGAGGTTGAAATGGTGGAGCTTCTTGACAACAATAGGGTAATGTGGTTGATGAGGAGGCATGTGAAGCCAAGGTGAGAAGGCACCTGGACCTAAAAATGGGGATGCTGGCAAGCATGTGCATGCTAAGGTGGTGGGTGCCAAGTAGGGTCTAGGGAGATAAATGTGAATGTGGACCAAATCTGTGCATGTGAGCACTAAGGTTGCAAATGGGATAGGTGGAGACTAGACTCTAGAGTTGATAGCTTTGAGAAATTGCAAGTGGGGTCATAAAGGGTAGCAAAGGGCAAGTGGATTCTGGATTGCATGTGGTTGAAGAAGAAGCAAGAGAAAAAGAGAAGCTAGAGTCAGTAATGTCAATTGCAAATGCTATATGTTTTCAATAAAAAAACATGAGAAAAATGGAAAGGTTGTCATGTAAGAGTAGTATACTATTTGTAATTTGCCATTTCTACTTGATGAGACTTGGTACATATGAAAATAAGAGATAGTATAGATAAAAGATAAAAGATACTCATGTATAACATGAAGATACTTCTGTCACCACAGGGTAGAAATTGGTAGTGGTAGTTCTCTTTTATAATGTGGTAGAGAAGCAACAGCTAGTAATAGGTATTTCTTTTTTTTATGTTGTAGGGAAGTAGCAAACTAGCAGCCACCCCATCATTCATCAGTAGTGCCTCAACATGGATGGTAATTCTACCACAAAAAATAAGGTTAAGCTATCTATCATTCACATCCTACATGGATGAGCATACAAGTAAGATCATGGTTGTGAGTCACATAATTAACTTTTAGTCTTCCTTCAAGGATAAGTGAAGCATTACTCTCATGTTAGAGCATGGCCCTCAAAGAAGTCAATTAATTAGGCCGTCTACATGTGTAAAAGAGAGAAGAGATAGAAAAGACAGCTTGATCATCTTGACCTGGGCAAAGAGGATTGGCCAATCATATTGCAAGGATTGCAAATGTTGGTGCAAAATATTTGACTTTTTTTTTTACATTCATATTTTTCATGTGTTTTCACTTCTATTTAAGTAGACAAACCATGTTTATGATTGGGGATCTTATTTGCCTCATTCTTTGATAAATACATGTTGTGGATGTCAATATCAATGTTTAGACCATGTACACATGCATGTTGCAACAAAGCATCAAAGAGGATAGCATTAAAGGTTAGCAAATATTTTGACAAAGTGATGTAATCCCAAAGTTATGCACAAATAAGACTAGAAATGTAACATGGTCTTTGGAAATAAAATCAATATTTTAATAATTCTACACTTCCAATGTTTTAAATGCTTTACATAAATGGATTTGCACATTTGTGCATCTATGCACATTTAACAAGTCTTATGATATATCTAAACATATTGAACTTTTATATAGATTGAGATTTCTAACTCTAAGTACAGCTCAATTGGCTTGCTATATTTGTGCATCTATGCACACCTATTAAGGCTATGATATATCCAAGCATATTGAACGTTTATATAGATTGAAATTTCGAATGCAAGTAGAGCTTAATTTGCCCCTACAACATGAATGGAGAATGTGATTCACACTCTAACAATAGATTGATCTATTAGGGACATGTTCATGCATTTTGTCTAATGCTAACTAGAACTATAGTAGGATTTATCCAACCTCTAATTTTCTATCACTCAAAATTTCACCACATAGATGTGCCCTTCGTCCATCATAATGGTTGCTAAAGCAAGTCTGCCTTCATTCGAAACTCCATTATTTAACATTCAATGCACACGACACATGAAGTGTGCCATCAATGGCAATGCATGCACCTTGCTATTTTGGACTCATGTGACATCCATCCCTTCTACTTTAGCGTGCATGCACACACACACACACACACACACACACGTCTTCACTTTATAGAATTAACATATTTCCAAAACATGGAGCCAATCTTGCATGAATGTTTAACCTTCTCAAATAAGATAAAATGATAGGTTATATACTTAAAAACTTAGCATAACTAGCTGAAAGAATGTTTTTTCCATAACATATTATGTTTGCCATAAACTTCTAAACACTAAATAAGTTTGCCATGAGCAACTTAGAACTATTATTCACATGTAAATGTTGAGATTAGTGTTAATAACATGCCTAAATAGTCAAAGTCTATAAGGATCCTCTAATCCATTGAATTAGATAAGGCATAGTAAATAAACTTGCAAACCAATGAACCAAATACTTGAGTAGTGAACATGTGATGATTAGTAAACTACTAACTAGGTAGCAAACCAAATACTAGAGCCTATATATCAATGGAAACCCTACACTGCATATCAATGGCTTGTTAGGTATTCAAATATATAGTCATGATCAAACCAAAAGAGCACATCAACCATTTTCATCTAGCACCTAGAATTCTAGACACATAAAACTTGCTTACTCACGTGATCTAAAGACTCAAACAAGCCTAGCCAGATGACCAAAAGCTAAGCTTATCTATTGGATTCCCAAGTTAACCTTGCAAGAACCACTTGCGCCAAGCTTGCGCCATACAAAACAACTCATGAAAGCTAAGCTTATCTATTGGATTCCCAAGTTAACCTTGCAAGAACCACTTGCGCCAAGCTTGCCCATACAAAACAACTCATGAAAGCTCACTCTTGAGTGAGATTATCTACTTGATTTCACCCAAAACTCTTACTAAGCTTGGAACCTTGACTCAATTTCTTCCATGTTGCACTTGCTACATGTCTAATCACAAGCATCTCTATGCAATTTGACAAGCTTCTCTACATGATTTGTCTAATGGCGTTGAACTTGCTACATGTCTAATCACAAGCTTCTCTATGTGATTTAACATGGACAAAGCTTAAGAATGCTTACATTGAAGAAAAAGGCTCAACTTCTTACAATCTGCTTGCTTTTGGCATCATATTGCTCACTTGATTTGACCTAAACTTGTCTAGATGACTAGATCTGAGCTTGCCTTAGATTTTCCATGTAGTAAGAAGATTGGTAGCTTGTGTATATTTTTTACCTAAGCTTGCCCATTTGATAGATGTACAATAGGCTTCTACAAAACATTATACACAAAATATATTGCTTATTTTGTGTGAAGTACGCAAAAGGAGTCAAACAATAGTGCATCTACTTTCTTTATTAATAAGAACATGAAGTGCATAAGGTGTTACCTGTTTACACGAAGTTACCTGTTTACATGTGTCTATCCTTTGAGAGGGAGGAGTTGAGGGGAAGGAGATGTAGATGAGTACCAAGTTTGGATTGCATGAAGAGATGCCCATTCAAGATCTTGTGCATAAAAAGTTCTCTATTAGAATTTTGTTGAAGAGTTTATGAGAGCAATTTTTAGAATATGGATCTCTCTCTCTCTCTCTCTCTCTCTCTCTCTCTCTCTCTCTCTCTCTCTCTCTCTCTCTCTCTCTCTCTCTCTCTCTCTCTCTCTCTCTCTCTCTCTCTCTCTCTCTCTCTCTCTCTCTCTCTCTCTCTCTCTCTCTCTCTCTCTCTCTCTCTCTCTCTCTCTCTCTCTCTCTCTCTCTCTCTCTCTCATGTGCAACTTGGTAGCATCAAAATTTTGGGAAAAGGATTCTTTACCCAAAAGGAGGACTAAGCAAGTAAGAAATTCTTACCATCCCCTCTATATAGCATGGTTCACAATTGGAGCACAACTCAACCAAAACATAGATGATATTTAAATATGGTAATACTTGCAAAAAGATATTGCACTATTTCTTTGCAAAAATAAGCAGATACTAAAAAACTTGGCATAACTAGCTCAAAAATGCTCTTTCCATGATTTACCATGACCTTCTAAACAAGTTTGCCATGAGCAACTCAGAACTATTATTCACATACAAATGGTGAGATGAGTGTGAATAACATGCCTAAATAGCATGTTCCTACAACAAGCCTCTTATGCATTAAACTAGACAAGATGTAGTAAACAAGTTTGCAAATCAATGAAACAAACCTTGAAGTAAATTAGAACATGTGATGAATAGTAAACTATTAACTAGGTAGAAAACCAAATACTAGAGCCTATAAGGGCATGTCATGTTATAGAGTGACAACTCACCTAAGCACCTAGAATTCTAGAGCCATCAAAATTTCTTGTTGAAGCTCCCTAAAGAGTCAAACAAGCCTAGCCACATGACCAAAAGGTGAGCTTACCTATCAAATTCCCAACTAAAGCTTGCTAAAACTATTTGCAGCTAAACTTATTAGTATAGTCCAACTCAAGCAAGCTTTTGTACTTACTTTTGACCTAAGCTTAAGTGAGATTGTCCATTCATTACACTCAGACCTCTAACTGAGCTTGGCACCTTGACTTGACTTCTTCCACCTTGAACTTGCTGCCTATTTAGTAAGAAGCTTGTTTATATGATTTCACACAAGCAAAGCTTAAGCTTGCTTGCATTGAGGACCTAGACTTGGCTACATGACTAAACATGAGCGCCTTAGCTTCTGTATTGGGTCAAAGATAATTGGTTGTTTGCATATATTTGACCTAAGCTTGCCCATTTGATAGATGTGTGATATGCCTTTACAAAACATTATACACAAAATATAAACTTGTGTGTGAATGTGCAAAAGGAGTCAAGGAATAGTGGAGCTACTTTCCTTTATTGATAAAAATATGAAGCACATAGGGTGTATATTACAAGAAATTGTATATATTCACATGTGCCTATCTTAGAGAGCAAGGAGTTGAGGAGAAGAAGATATAGATGGGTGCCATGTTTGGATTGCATGAAGAGATGTTCATTCAAGATCCAATGCATAAAAGCTCTCTATTAGAATTTTACTAAAGAGTTGATGAGATTGATGAGAATTTTGGGTGAAGGGTTGTTCACCCAAAAGGAGGAGTGAGCAAGCAAGAAATTATTATCCTCTCCTCTATCATGATGGAGGATTGAAGCACAGCTCACCCAATGCTGCCTAATGCAAGTGATCTTTAAATACATTACTACTTGCAAAAAATATATAGCCTTAATTAATTGTAAATATTCTTAGCATGCACAAAAACTTAGCATAGCTACCTCAAAAATATTCTTTCCATAACATAATATATTTACCATAAGTTTCTCAACACTAAATAGGCTTGCCATGAGTAACTCAAAACAATTATTCACATTTAAATCTTGAGATTATGTTAATAACATGGCTAAATAGCCTATGTCTATAAGAAACCTCTAATGGATTGAATTAGATTGGACCTAGTAAACAAACTTGCAAATGATGAACCAAACACTCAAGTAGTGAACATGTGATTATTAGTAAAACTATTAACTAGGTAGCAAACCAAATACTAGAGCCTATATCCACGCATGTCATATTATAGTTTGTTTGAAGGCAGTAACAACTCTCTCTTTGATGAAAGTGACAACCCTAAACTACACATAAATGGCTTATAGGCACTCAGCCATAAAGTTACAATCAAAACAATAGTGTATCAACCATTTCTTTGTCATTCAATCCCTTAATGCACCATCCACATAGGACTTAGTGATGCCCATGGCACATAAGCCACAATTATTAGTGTCTCGATAATGTTGTCCCTAAAATTTGTATCCCAAAAGAAAGTGAGATATCCTACTTATCCTAATGTTGTCTCACTAATGTTGTCCCTAGAATTTGTATTCCAAAAGAAAGTGAGATATCCTACTTATCCTAGTTCAATATCAATTTGCTTGTATAGTCCAACCCAATTAAGCTTTCCTACTTGCTCATGACCTAAGCTTAAGTGAGATTGTGCACTTGATTACACCTAAAATTCTAAACTAAGATTGGGACCTTCCCTTGACTTCTTCCATCTTGAACTTGCTACTTGTCTAGTCATAGGCTTGTCTACATGATTTGGCATACAGACATCTTAAGCTTGCTTGCATTAAAGGGCTGAACTTCTTAGAATTGGCTTGCTTTTGATGTAAATTTAAAATCAAATCACCTTGAGTTGACAAGACTTGAGCTCACCTTAGCTTTTATACTTGGTAAAAAGATTGGTTGCTTGCATACATTTGACTTAAGCCTTCTCATTTGATAGTTGTGCAATAGGTTTTACAAAACATTATAGTCAAAGCATGTCTTTTGTTGTGTGTGGAGTGTACAAAAGAGTTACACAATGGTATATCTACTTTTCTTTGTTGGTAAAAATGTGAAGTGCATAAGGTGTATATTACAAGAAGGTTTACCTATTTACATGTGTCCATCCTCAATTTAAGCATGTTCATCTTGAACTAAGAGGCTTTTACAAAAGAGATGTTCATTCTCTTTTCAAGTGGAATGCCAGTAAGAAGTGACTTTCAACTAGGCTCAAATCAATCCGTGCATATAGCTTGGCATAAGTAGTGAATATGGTATCAAATTGGAGTAGCCATTCTACATTAGAAGAATTGTCATTCTTTACCACATCAGTTGCCATGCTACTCAAATATTGATAGGCTAGCAAAGATTTCATATAAGTAGGTGAAGCATGTTTTATGGCACTAATCTACAGGTGAGTCTAAGCAACCTCCTCTAAGATGGTCTAGGATTTGGCTCGCTTATCTAGGTCTAACTAATGGGTTTAGCGCTTGTCCACAAAAATAAGTTATGTCTCATTTCTAACAACGCTAATGCATTTAAAGCACTATTTGTTACTATAAACACATTTGAGTTAGTCCTAGGCCTCATGAGTTCACTGAAAGCACGTTCTGTCCTTGTAGATGTACTAGGTTAATAGATCAATAACTTTGAGGTTAGGATCGAGTGTCTCAAGCACACTACTTATTGTTAATACATCATCCTTAGAAGAAGTATTATGTATGTCACTCTACTACATATCATTTAATGAAAAGTCATTCTATGTGAGAGTAGAAGGAGATGAAAGATTTGGGTTTGTGTCACTCAGCATTGGAATAAACTAGTCAAAGAAATCAAGTTTGCATTGAAGTGAAGCATACTCATCAAGGAGTGGTGGTTCTTTGAGAAGTAAAAATACATATGCAATCACACTAAGTGCAATATTCTCTTGGCCTAGTCTACTTTGCAACGTGCAGTTCTATCTCAGTGAGGAGTTTATCTAGTAGAAAGTGACCTTGGACAAATTTAAGTAGCTCAAAATTTTGTACAGTTACAAGCACTCTAAGAGAAGTAGGAGCTACATATATGGGATCATGCATTACAGTCTAAAGTATCTTTTTTTGCTCAACAATAATCATTAATTGATAGCCAATTCATGCTACTAAACAATGGCTAGAATACCATTTTTGTTCAAGCATGCTTTATTCTTCTCCCTTCCATGCCAATGATTCAAGTAGCTCTTGTTGTTTAGCTTTGGATGTGGGCTTCATGACATTTGTTATTATTGCTTCATAACACAAGCAAATCGATTCTTGCTTTGCAAACATCAATGATTGTTCTAAGTGCTTCTTATTTTCTTTAGTAGGGACTCCAATGTTGGTACAAACATATGTTTGAGCAAGTGATACTAGTGTATCCTCAAGTTCCTTTGGGCTCTTAGCCACCAGTTGATCTCCTTCATAGATTTCTTGATTGGCTTATGCTTCAAATGCTCTGGAGATTTCAACTGAGAAAAATAGGACTTGTGAATCAATGGTTTCATTATATTCTTTGGATTGGACTTTGTATTTTCTTGTGAGGTAGAAGTACGAGAGACTTTGTAGTTTATTGTGAGGCAAAAGTACGAGAGGCTTATTCCTCAGCTGAAGTGACAATCTTGGTCATAGCATAGCTAAAGGTTGTGGGACTAGGTGGATTCCATCTTAGAATCAAAAGTAGAAACTTCCAATTTAGTGGATTGGTTAATCTTCAATGACAATGAAAGATGATTACACACTTGGATCACTTGACTAGTTGAAAGGAGTCTCAATCTTGGATTCTTTTTTTTTTTAACGATGCTCTTAAAGGGAGGTTGTCAATCCTTGGATGTTTTCTGAGTTGACCCTTGTGGGTCCTTTTGTGATTGAGCAACTTGACTAGGTTGCTAGTGCTTGATTTTCTCTTTGGGCTCAAGTGACAAAGATTCCTTTGGTTTGGGAGACTTCTGTCAAGAGGATGGACCTGGGATTGTTGCTTGTCAATACTACTACATGAGCGCTCTATCTTCTCTTTCTCTGGAGTTTTTGTTTCAACATGAGCAACATGGCTATGCGAGTAGTTTTGGCAACAAAATCTAGAGATTTTCCACATAATACCCTTCAACATGCAATGGCACTTTGAAAACCCATTGCGGCTTGGTGCTAACTCTCCATTGACACTTCAACTATATGTCCTAGGTCTTCTCATTCTTTTGGATGCAGTTCTTTTTCTCACATTGGGTGAATTGTTAACACCTAACAACCTTTGTGTTCTCTCTTAAACTAGGAGGATTTAATCTAAGCAGTTCCCTCTTATCCTCATGTGCCTTGAGTAGTTTTTTCATAACTATTTGGTTTTCTTTATTGGGATTTTTTTTTTACTTAGAGACAAGTGGCTTGCCCTTCCCTGGAGAAGAGACAAAGTCTCATTTACTCAAAGTAGTAGCTATCTTGATGCTTGGCAAGCCCAAGTATATCTAGTGTGCCACGGAGTCCACTTTGCATTGAGGTGCATGCATGAAAGGTCTTCCAAGTAGGACTTCCTTGCCCATATACACTCAATTTAAAAGCACATAGAAATTTAAAAGCACATAGAAAATGATGGGAACACTTTTAGTCTTTATGGTCATGAAAATTTTGCATCTACCTAGGAGGGAGTAAAGTGAACCTCCATATCATTTTGATAGCTATAGTTGTTAGGACAATATCTAATTGCCCAATCTCAGTCATATATAATGAGGATGTTATAATCTAAGCCTTCATCTATGAGATCGTCAATGAAGAGTTCTCACTTAGCAATTAGTTTGAACCTAAGATATGCTAGAGGCAACAGCTCTTCATCTTCAAACTCAGTGTTTATGGCTTTGACCTTATGAATATTAGGTTGTGTAGACTTGGTTAGGGTGCTACTGGATGCATCACATGTTGGGCAATCACAATACATGTGAGTGATGCCACACTCAATGCATCTAAGGTCAACCTTTGGAAATATGTTGGTCTCCATTTGGTCCATTAGCGATGGATGTGGTTCTTATGTTGCTAGTTGTGTCATCTGATAATTGGATAGTTAGATGGGATTACGCTCTCTTTGTTGTTGATTTATTAGGTTTTAATACTTGTAGATTTCTTAGTCTATCCCACTATTATGCACTCAACAAGATATTAGGCTCTCAATAGCCAAAAGCAAAAATCTTTGACTCTTCTTGCTAAGTCAAATTCTAGACTTATGTGACTGCTCCTTCTCTTTAAATCTCGAGGATTTTCACTTATTCCTAATTCTCTCAACTTTATTTCTTGGAGTGCATATCCTTCAAATTTGTATTTATTTGGTCAAGCTTCCTTGTGGTCTTGCACTAAGGGCAAGTGTTCTTCTCTTTTTCATGATATCCAATGTTTTGGAACACTCAATCTTCTTTTGACTACTTGCAGATCCTTTATCTTGTGATCAAATGGGCCTTGTGATCTTGGATGTAGCTATTTAGGATACTTGCAACACACAGTTGGCTTTCTAATCAAGATAGTCAATTGAACATAAAAATGTTTTATGATGCCCTATCAAGGTCAACTAGTTGTGCCAAAAGGCAAACCACTTTGCAAGTTTTGGTCAATGAAGCAATTGAACCTCACTTGAGTTTGGCACTAAGAAAAAAATGAAGGATCAATTGTAAGATTAGAATTCTCAAGGCAACAGTTGGGTCTTAAGATTTATTGATGTTGAAATTGTGGACTCTATGGTTGGATTCTCTTCTCAATCTCTTCAATCTTAGAGCACTTCTTGAATTGGACTTGAAATTATTCAATTTTAGCTAAAGTGCTCTCGACATCTCAGTCAATAGTTTCTTACTCATTGGGCTCTTGCAATATAATTTGAATTGAGCACTTGATGGCAACTTGGTTGTACGATCTGCCCCCCCTCTCCCCCTTGACTTGCAATGTGTTCTATATCTAGATATGAAAGCAATTGTCGTGGTTTTGCACTATGACCCTAAATAACCATAGGTGATGTTAGCTTAATGTGTGTTGCCTAGGTGTTATGTGTGCCCTAAGGTCCTTATGATGTGACAAAGTGTTTCTTAGTTTACTTGATCTTGGTTGGATAGTTGATGTTGAAGTTCTCAAAGCACTATGGTGTTTTCTTCCAATATGTGATTTCAAAAACATGCAAATCCTCAAGACACTTCGACTCCAAATACAAAAAGAGTGAGTTGTGCAAAAAGTAGGCTTTCTTCCTTTCCAAAGCTAAGGTGCTTGTGCAAAAGCAGACTCACAAAGGACCTTAGGCCTTTAGTGGTAAGTGGGAATGTGAGGGTGAAGTGTGGGTGAGAGTGTTTATGAGGGAGACCTAGGTGCAAAGCAACTTTGATGCGAATGACTTAAGATGCAAATGATTTGAGGAGTGAAGGATCTTTATCACCCATGTGCAAACGAACTCGGTGCAAATGACCTAATACGAATGACCTAAGATGCAAATGAACCATATATGTGTGAATGAATGAACCTAATGCAAATAAACTTAATGACCTAATGTAAATGAGTTTAATGACCTAGGTGTGAATGATGTGAATGACCTAAGGTACGAATGATCTTAAGTGTGAAGGAACCTTACCACCTAGATATTTGCAAAAGAACTAAGATGCCAATGACCTTATGCACAAATGAACTTAATGACCTAGGTGCAAATGAACTTTGTGGCCTAATTTGCAAATGAATTTTATGAATTTGGTGTGAATGAACTTAATGATCTAAGGTGTGAAGGAACAAGAGACAAATAAGCTAGGTGTGAATGAACATATGCAAAGGGACCACTGCGAAGGAACTGAGTGTGGAGTGCAAAAAAGCTAGTGTGTGTGAAATGTAAGTGGATGTAATTCGGTTGTTTTAGGAGCATATGATGTGTGTATTGGGTGATGAGCAAATGTGTTAAAGTGTGTTGTGTATGTGTTCTTTAGGGGTTTTTTGTGTGTGAACCGCGCTTTTTGTATGGGGGTGTTGGAATTTTTTGTGTGTGTTTGCATGTGTAGATATTTTGTGTGTGTAGATATTTTGTGTAGATAGATATTTTGCATGTGTGAGAATGTGCATGTGTGTGTGTGTGTGTGTGTGTGTGTGTGTGTGTGTGTGTGTGTGTGTGTGTGTGTGTGTGTGTGTGTGTGTGTGTGTGTGTGTGTGTGTGTGTGTGTGTGTGTGTGTGTGTGTGTGTGTGTGTGTGTGTGTGTGTGTGTGTGTGTGTGTGTGTGTGTGTGTGTGTGTGTGTGTGTGTGTGTGTGTGTGTGTGTGTGTGTGTGTGTGTGTGTGTGTGTGTGTGTGTGTGTGTGTGTGTGTGTGTGTGTGTGTGTGTGTGTGTGTGTGTGTGTGTGTGTGTGTGTGTGTGTGTGTGTGTGTGTTGGAAGTCAATGAGATGGGTGCATGTAGTGAGGTGTGGGGATGTGGTTTTTTATGTGTAAATGTATTTTATGTGTATCTGTGAGAGTGTGTTTTTTGTGTTTGTGCGGTCATATTTATGTGCATGTGAGTGTGTTTGTATCTAAATGCATTCTTATATTTGTATCCTTATGTGAATATGTGAGTATGTGTATCATAAATACACAAAAGAAACCTTTATTAGTTAAGATTAAGGATTACCTTGTGCCATTGGAGAAATGTGATCATTTGCTACCAGAGAAGCAAACAACTACCAAGAGTACGATTTCTGCTGCCACCTACAACCACCAACCAAGCATGGGAAAGCACATATCAATATTGGAATGTTGACACTAGTAGTTTCACTCAAAGGTAGGCTGAGGACATTGCAAGTCACAATAGGTCAATAGCAAGTCACAATAGATTCCCTTTCCACCTACAAATTCCTTCTTCTCTCCCAATCGATACTCCTCCATTCTCTTTTGATGAATACTTGCCTTTCGTGATGCTTTTATAATTGTTTAATCCCTCCAATCACACACTATGATATGCTTAGAAAATATTGTCTACTAGCCCTCTTTACCTGTGTGCGAGTTTGCTATGCCCGATGAGTTTGTCTTTTGAAACTAAACTGTTAAGGATGTCGCATATGCTAGTAGTAATCCAAGCAAGGAAAGCAATATCATGCATATGCTCACCAAGGTTACATTTTGCATTTTTGTGTCTTTTTTTGTATTTTTGAGTTGGAGTTTTATGTTTTTTTCTTCTCTAACAAGTCTAATATTTCACATCTATATTTCACATCTAAATCTAACGAGTCAATTCCTCTTAATTCGGCCTTCCTAAACTAGTTGCATGTGTTTCAAAGCATGCAAGTCAAATTATCAATGCCCCATTAATCCCATGTACTCAAAGCAAACAAGCAACATTCTAGGAGTATGAAAACCTCAATAGTTACATTGTCCTTTATCCCAACAAAGGAACCAAAATGTTGATCTAAACACACAACAGTCATGACATTAGATGGAAATATATTATTTCAAAAGTTGCAACTTACTTCAGCAACAATCTCTTATTTTGTCTTCTCAACACTCAACTCTAACTAACCGTGTATCCTTTTCTCCAACCCACAAAAGAAAAAACACCAAGACTAGCTTTGAGGTGTAGTAAACTCATTGATCTTACCTTCCCTCATTATAGTCTAAAAGTACAATGAAACTATTGAGGTTTTCATACTCCTATTTCACAACATTCTAGGAGTATGAAAACCTCAATAGTTACATTGTCCTTTATCCCAACAAAGGAACCAAAATGTTGATCTAAACACACAATAGTCATGACATTAGATGGAAATATATTATTTCAAAAGTTGCAACTTACTTCAGCAACAATCTCTTATTTTGTCTTCTCAACACTCAACTCTAACTAACCGTGTATCCTTTTCTCCAACCCACAAAAGAAAAAACACCAAGACTAGCTTTGAGGTGTAGTAAACTCATTGATCTTACCTTCCCTCATTATAGTCTAAAAGCTTCAAAGCCCAAGATAGTTACATGACCCAAACAACATGATCCAATGCCGTCACTTCTTCTCATCCACTACCAAGCACACCAATGAGTTGAGAAGCTAATATAGAAGAAGAAGAAGAGCAAGAATATGACACAAAGCTTCATCTCTCTCTCTCTCTCTCTCTCTCTCTCTCTCTCTCTCTCTCTCTCTCTCTCTCTCTCTCTCTCTCTCTCTCTCTCTCTCTCTCTCTCTCTCTCTCTCTCTCTCTCTCTCTCTCTCTCTCTCTCTCTCTCTCTCTCTCTCTCTCTCTCTCTCTCTCTCTCTCTCTCTCTCTCTCTCTCTCTCTCTCTCTCTCTCTCTCTCTCTCTCTCTCTCTCTCTCTCTCTCTCTCTCTCTCTCTCTCTCTCTCTCTCTCTCTCTCTCTCTCTCTCTCTCTCTCTCTAATGGAAGTAAGATTATAGAAGAGAAGAAGAGTATAGAAAGCTTCAATTCTTGTACTGGTAGAGCTTCTACAACATGTATGCATCAAAAAGGTTAACACAACTGAGACCTCCCATCCTTATATATAGTTCTGAATTGACCTAATCTAGGCTACCCGCTTTATGGAATGTAGGCTAATTATTTTCCCATATTTTGTGCCTCTGTTTCCTACTCTCTTGCTCTATCCAGCATAGTTTACATCTCTCTTGCTTCTCCTTGCTCGTACTTTTACTTGGGCTCCACCCTTCACTCTTTAATTTGAAGGCCTAAACAAGATCTCATATGAAACATTAATTAGGGTGAGTAGTCTATAGTGCCCTTTTGGAAGATGTTTGCAGATTATGTGTCGACACCAATGGTAAATGTGAAACCTAAAGTTATCATGCATTTTTCAAAGCAAGTTACATTGTGATAAGACATCACATTAAGGTTTTAGCTTCTAGTAAACAACCCCAAAGATACATTATGTATTTGTAGTGAACAAATTCAAAGATTTAATTTACTAACCCCAAAGATACATTATGTATTTGTAGTGAACAAATTCAAAGATTTAATACTCTTGTTTTTTAATTTTAATTTCTTTTATCCTTGATTTTTGTGAGTGACAAGACTAAAAGTGAGGAGTGCAACTCACCATTCTTGGATCTCCCTTGCTAGAGATTCTTGTAATTTGTATGCTTCTTAACTAAAAAGCTCATCATCTTCCTTGCATATGCCCTACTTCTATTACTTCTTGCTACGCTTTCTCACTATTGTGGAAAAGTTAGATATATGCATGCACACACAATCTCTCTTCCCCTATACAATCCTTTGTCACAATGTCTTTCGTTAGTCATCCACCACACCTCTCTCTCTCTCTCTCTCTCTCTCTCTCTCTCTCTCTCTCTCTCTCTCTCTCTCTCTCTCTCTCTCTCTCTCTCTCTCTCTCTCTCTCTCTCTCTCTCTCTCTCTCTCTCTCTCTCTCTCTCTCTCTCTCTCTCATTTGTTGTCCCCTCTAGTATAACTATTTTCAACAAGTCGTTATTAAGTCTTCAATTTATGATATACACATAGTTTATAATCTCTCTTGTGGTGATACAATTATTGCATATGGTTCACTATGATGTGAGATATATAAGCTCAATACTCCTGATAAATGTGTGAAACAGACGGTATATGCAATTGTAGATTCACAAATAGTTTCATATACAAAACTTTGGTATGTGTGCTTTGGTCATTTGAATCGTTATGTTGGCAGAAATCGGACATGGTGTCTTCATTGTTCTCTTGAGGCACTTGGAAAATACATTTGTGAAGGCGACATATTGGAAAAAATACAATGTGCTTCATTTTCAAAAGATGGTTCAGTGAGAGCTATTCATAGACTACAACTTATACACAATTATGTTTATGGTCCAATGTAAACTATATCTTTTGGCAACTATTTGTACTTTGAGACTTTCATTGATGACTATTGTAGATATCTTTTGGCAACTATTTGTAGTTCCTGAGTTTCATTGATGTAGTACTCCAAGCATGCATGGATATATGGTTTAAAAGTCAAGTTTGAAGTATTTTTGTGCTTCGAGTAGTTTGTTAATACAACCTAAACTTTATTGGGATGTAAAGTCGGCACTCTTTGTTCAAATTGGAAGGGGGGGAGGGAGGGGGAGGGAGAGCCAAGGCAGCATATATGTAGGGAATTCAATGCATCTATTTGAACATGGATAAAACAACAATGTACAGTGACATATGTACTATAACAAAGTGGTGTAGCTGAGAGAAATAATAGGTCACTTATAGAGATAGCCCATTGCATGTTCAAGAGTCAAGCTTTGCCACTATTTTTGGCTTGAGATTGTTTTATGTGCAACCTATGTACTTGATTTATGTCTTGCAAATGTATGCACAAGGATATCTGTGACACTTTGTTATCTCTTTTTAGTGGTATATGGTCACATGTAGTGCCAAATGAGGTAGTTTTTAGTCTACACAGGTTTCTCATGATAACACAAATGAGTCTATTTCTAATGCATATGTGAATGCACTTCTTGATAAGAGAGTAGAGATACATGATTTTATCTTCATGATGAGAATGAGTCTTTCTTTTGAAGGGGCACATAATTTAGAAAATTTGATGGTTTTTATACAATCTGAGTATAATACTATTGTAAGAAATAGTACTTCATTCTTATGTGATTTGCCTTCTAGCAAGAAGCCCATTCGCACCAAGTGGATTTACAAGTTAAAGTATAAAGATAGTAGTGTTGATTGCTACAAAGCCAAACTTTTGGCAAAGGGTTATGCTCAGTAAAAGGGCATTGATTTTAATGAGACATTTGCTTTCACTTGTCATATGATAACTATCTATAGCATTTGTACATCAGCAATTCATAATGGTTGGAGTATATATCAATTGAACATTAAAACTACATTTTTGAATGGTGATTTACACAAGTGTATGTTTTTTAGCCTGTGGTATTGTGAAAAAAAGGCAAGAAAATAAATTGTGTAGATTTTAAAAGGCATGGTCTAAAGCAAGCATCTCAGGTTTGGTATAAAGAAGCATATACACAGTCGACTACATGGGGAAGGAAGTACATGCACAATCAACTACATGTGGAAGGAAGTACATGCAAAGTCAACTCCATGTGGTTTTTAGAATAGTCCAACTAAGTGCATCTTATATGTCAAACATGAGCATGCATATAGAAAATGTGGATAGTTTTGTTGGATAATGTGTTATGCTTACATGTAATTTTAAGTTTGTCGATTTTTGTGGGTTTTAAGAGGTTGTCTTTGCATACATGAGTTTCTTTTATTGAGTATTTTTCACATATTGATTAATAACTTTAAAATCTTAATTGTTAAAAATCTGTATTAGTTGAATGTCAGGGCTTAACATCAAGACTTGTAATCAAAAAATGCCTAGACATCTAATTACAACATCCATTTGAGTAAGGAGTCAAGTGGAGACATAGTCTCTCTTCTTACATTCTTCAAGGTTGCTTCACTAGTGCCTATGAGAATGGAAAGCTTGACCTTGGTTTTAAATTAATAGCATTTTGTAAAGGCTAAAGTCAAAGAGGTTCAAATATTTTTGGTGGATTATATATTTTTGGAGCTTTAGTGTATTATTTTTAGACACTTGTATTACTTTTCTACTTCATGGACATCACATTATCCTAGATGTATTACTTTGTGAGAGACATGTATCCATAGTTGCGGTCATCTCATGCTACATCCATCATCGTCCTAAGAAATGAAAATTTTTCCACTGACAGACTTTTAGTGAGCAAATCTGTAGGATTCTCATTAGTCAAGATCTTGACAAGCTCAACAGACTTATTCTCTTACCACCTTCATGATGAAGTAATAGTGTACCTCAATGTGCATTGCCTTCACATGTAAGACTAGATTATTAGCTAACTCAATAGCCCTCATAAAATTTGAATATCGTATAGAAGTAATTGTAATACGAAGGTCTGGCACCAAATGTCCTAGCCATAAGGTCTCCTTGCAAGTCTCGGTGACTTTAGTATACTCTACCTCAATAGTAGACAAGGTCGTGCATTTCTACACCCTCGCCATACCATCGCCATCCAAGAAACACCACCTCCAACAAAATGAACACATATCTAGATATGAACTTCTTACTATCCACATGTTCTGTATAGACGGAGTTATTGTAACTCACAATTGTGGTATACTGGCAAATGCACATATCTACAATGTCTTCAGGTACCTCATGATACCTCTCATGGCATCCCAATGTTGTTGACCAAGTGTAGCCATATACCATGCCACAACTTCCACTACAAATGCTATGTCAAGGTGAATGGCTATCATAGCATACATAAAATTGCCCATTGCAAATGCATAAGAGATCCTGGCCTTCTACTCATCTGACTAGGGGGCAATCAGTCTGACTAACGAAGCTTCACATTGCTCAAGCACCTTTTGTATATACGCCTGTTGTGATAGGTAAAGGAGCCCCTGAGAGTGATCGTGTCTTAACCTAAGTCTTCAAAGCATCTAGCTCATCATGAGCTCTCCAACAATCAATATATCGTCGAAATAAAATACAGAGATAATAACGGTACCATCACGAGCCTTCTTTGTGCATAAGCACATATCAATATTATTGTGTGTATATATCCATCCCTATGAATGCATGAAAGCATCGAACTTCTGGTGTTATTCCCTAGGTGCTTACTTAAGGACTTATGGTGTCATTCCCTAAGTGCATACTTAAGTCCATAAAGACTCTTTCTCAATTTGCACACTAGATGTTCCATGCCCTTTTTCATAAAGCCCTTATGTTATTGCATATAGATATCTTCATGCAAGTCCCCATGTAGAGAAAAGTCGTTTTTACATCCATCTAATAAAGATCCACTACAAAAGAAAAAACTTCATCAAAGTCAACACCATGCTATTACTTAAGACCCTTAGCAAACAATTTGGCCTTATATGCTAACTTGGGACATCCAAGGATACTCTTTAACTTGTGGGTACTTCCATGGCAATGCATATTTCCCACTAGACAAAGAAACTAAATCCCGTGTATGATTTTTCTACAGTGAATGAAACTCAAACTACAAGGCCCTCTTCCAAGAATGGCAATCACCTCTACACATGGCCTCCTCATAAGTAAGGGGCACACAAGAATCTATCAAAATAACAGTCTATGGAGGGCTCAAACTAAACATGCAAATTATCTCTAGTCAAGCTATGGAGCCTGTACATCTTGTACAATATCATGATCATCGGTTAAGAACATTAGATGCAAACTATCTAGTGGACTACATTGTAACAGGAGCTGCCTCCTCAAAGATCACTCTACATAACTACCTACTCATGTTGCTCATGCATCTCCTCATGGAAGACAACCTCATGGTTGTTGATAACCTTCTAAGCATGCGGATCCCATAGGCAATAGTCCATCTCGCATGCATCTCCCATTACCAAGAAAGATGCATTCCACTAACTTAGGATCTAGCTTATTGCATTTATTCTTGGATACATGGTAGAAAGATTCACATCCAAAGACTCTAAGATACACATATGAGGCAGTTTTTCTAGACCAGACCTCCTCTACAACCTAACAACCAATAGTAGTGCATGGTGATTTGTTTATCAAATGCACAGTAGTAGTAACTTCCTTAGCCCAAAAATGTTGTGGTAAGCCGTCCTGACTAAGTATACTTCGAACTCTTTCATGAATATTCATGTTCATGTGCTTAGCAATACCATTCTGGGTGGAACATATGGGCCATTAACCGATACTTAATATAGCCCATTCATCACAAAGTTACTCAAATGCTTTTGGAGAGAGAGTCCCATTGTTTGACCTCAGGCATTTTAGCCGATACCTAGACTGATTCTCAACAAGAGTAAGCCAACATTAAGAAGTAGATAAGCCATAATTTCTACTTCATGGGATATGCCCAAACTTTATGCATATAATCATCAATGAATATAACAAGGTACTTTGCACCATCGAATGACTAAAAGGGCCTAGGACCACATACATCACAATACACAAGAGCTAGAGACTCACCCATGCACATAATGCTAAACTTCTTATGAGAACTGCATGTCTATATGCCATAAAGACAAGTCACAAGAATTAAAAAATATATAATCAAAAGGCGAAAGATGCAACAAATGAGCAAGGATTATCATTCCTTTTAAGGACATAAGCCCAAGGCAATGATGCCATAAAAATACATATGGTCATCATCATTCCTTTTAAGGACATAAGCCCAAGGCAATGATGCCATAAAGATACATATGGTCAACCACAACCAAAACATGGTCAAGAGACCCAAATAAAGAATAGAGGTTGCCAATCTTAGCACCTTCAGCAATCACAAGATTCCCACAAGTATTCTATGCAAAATCACCAAAAGATGCACAATAGTCTACATCATCCAAATTGTCCGACAAATATAAGGCTTTTGTCGATACATGATGTACATTATGCACAATAAAAGAGCTACCGAAAGAAAACTACAATCTTACACTCTTGCTTTTCAATGGCTTAATCTCATACCTCTGCACTTATACCTACCATGTTTGCATCTTCCAATAAGAAAAATTCACACCATTATATTGTAAATGATTGCAAATCAACCCAAAACTTAGCAAAAAACAAAGACAAAACAAGAGCGAATACCAAAGTATATAGTTATCCACCAACTGCAAGCAATGGATAGCCAAAGTAAAATGTCTACTCTCTAAGACAATGCTGAAAACTATAATTACCACACTGTAGCAATATTATTAGACTGTGGGCAAATAAATAATCTAGAAATACCAGGCTCCCACTGCTAGAAATATCCAAGTAATAAATGGGATATGTAAAAGTAACTAGCGGTAAATAAGGCATATAACTAGTACTAAAGTCTATCCTAAACTCAAGGAAATCAGTAACCAATACATCCCATGGGCATAAACATCATGTATGTAAGAGATCTCAAGATCAAGTGCAAAGATCCATCAAATACACAGCTGATTGAGTAGAAAATAATTAGAGATAAGTGCCAAGAATATGTGCAAAGAACATTCTGCTGACAGATATCAATGTCAATGTCCAAAGCATGTAAATCAAATTAGCCCACTAGCAAGTGTAATTGCATCCAAGAGAACATGTACGTAACCACCAGCACGTGTAATTACACCCAAGAGTATCCAAGAGAACATGTACGTAAGGCAAGAGTCCCACTATCTCAATAAGCTCAATTGCACAAAAAATACAAAGCTCTAATGCAATGTATCCAAGTAAATGCAAATATCTCAAAGGCATGTCTTAAGCCAATGGTTGAGATATCCACTTGCAATGAGTACTCAAATGGATCCCAAACAATGTTGGGGAAGTTACCAAGTACTACAAGAGACAAATGGAGATTAAATAGTGAAGATAAACGAGTGTTCTTATTTGCATAACAGCAAGCTGTCCAGAGTATATAGCCGACAAATTGAGTTGTCCTAAATATATAGTCAACGAATTGAAATATACAACCAATGGCTGAAATATCCACTTGCAAGTAGTGCTCAAATGGGTCCCAAACAATGGTGGAGAAGTTGCCAAGTACTACAAGAACCACAATGGAGCCTTCAGCAAAGCTCAAGCAAGCCTCAAAAGGCCAAGTTGCCAAATACTACAACAACCACAATGGAGCCTTAAGCAAGGCTCAAGCAAGCCTCAAAAGGCTGTCAAACAAGTAGAGTAAGCCAAGAGGAAGCAAAGTACAATACATACTATGATAAACTAACACAATGGTTAATATAAACTTTAGTTGTAGGTATTAAAATCCAAGCTAAAGTGAATGATGAAGCTCCTCCTCGAACGGTAGGCTCTAATACCAATTGAAGGATGAAACCTGAGTTGAAGTACGAGAAAGTGAAAGCAAGAGATGCAAGCTACGACAAATGGAGCAAGAGAGCAAAAGAAAAAGAGAGAGGAGATGTGGGAACTCCAACAATCACAATGTGTGACGACCTTGCCTTTCCTTATTCAGTAGTCACTAAAAGAATAAAGTGATAGTGATGGACGCACACCATAAGAATTGTACAAGCAAAGGGGAGGCATAAGTGGCATTATCCCCAACAAATTGGTGTTGGCAGTTTGTGGTGAATTTGCTTTGGTCAACATAAACTTTGTTAAATTATACAATGGGGTAAGCTAGGATTTGTTACCAAGGGTTGTGTCATATACTTTGTTTAAAAATAGTGCTACCAAACTATGTCTCAATGGGATACTTACGTCGAGCTTTCAACGCAAGTATTCTATTTGTCAAGGTTGACCCTGCCTCATTACTATTTATCATTGCCATTGATCCTCTTGTAAGGGCAATTGAATATGGAATGTATAAGGAGTCTCACTCTTCCTAATGGTCGGAGTTTTACAATACAAATGTTTGCCAACATTAATTCTAGTCTTATTAGAGTTGAAAAACAAAATTTTAAGGAGTTGTTGCATTTGTTGTCTTGTAAGGCTCTTATCTTAGATAAGCAAAAGCATAACAGTAGAGTTGTTGCTGGATCAATTGCGACGTAGAGGAGTTACCTTGGTTGAATGCTATAAAGTTTAGATCAATCGAAGCTGCTCAAATTGCCCCATTGGTTTGAAAGTCACTTTGAAAGAACACTTTCAATGGCTCCTAGAGAAGGTGGCATAAAAGCAAAATTTGGTTCCTTACCCCTTTGGCTGAGAAAATGATGCATTACCTATATTTACGGCTAGTATATTCCCATTCTCTAAGAGCACCTAGAAAGACATTAATAAACTCTTCAAGGCTTTTCATTTGGACATATGATGGGCAACATATTGGGAAAGTTTCTCTTGGCCCACCGTCAACCATGAATAGAACCACTAAGGCACACGATAAGTACTAGACACCTTAAGGGGACTACCAAGATTCTATGTTGATCAGATATTGTCTTCACACTGACACCATCTTGATGAGGGTGACAACTTTTAAAAAATGGCTTCCAATCTTGGCAATTCTTGGACTCATTATTTCATAGTGCAAATGGAAGGGGACTAGTGATGATAAAGGGAATGCCTCCTTTAATCAATCCATATGGTTGGGTTGCTGTAGTCTACGCTAACCAAAGTGAAAGTTGGCCTTCAATCTAAGTCCCAACCAACTCCAAATCCACCAAGATCTCAATCAACTCAAGAGGTAAGGAGGACTTTGAGGCTCTTAGAAGTAATATTCTCTCCTCAAGGCATGGAGGTTTGAAAATCTCCTACACATAAAGCTGAAGACACGGAAAGACAACCTTAAGATGTTCTAGTCTACATGGAGATCCAAGTACCCGCATGCCAAACTGAAGATGTGGAAGTGCAATGCACAAAATTAGGATCCTCTTATGGAGTCACTACTATGCAACCTTACTACCAACGTAAACTCTCTCAAGTGTTGAATGTATCGAATGTATCCCCCTTATGCACATTCTATGGAATGAGGAATCAATCCCTAATTTTCTATGGTCATGTCATGAGGTTAAGGAACTCTGACATAAGGTTGGTAGATGGCTGGAGAAGGAAAGCTTTGATGGCACTATAGACATGAGGGTTGCTCCTTAAAGTGATCAGGCTATGTTGGTTTTGCTATCCTCCTAAAAGGTGGTGATAAGGCAACGTAAGAGACCAAGTCTTAAAGTTCCCTGTGTTAAAGGAAGCTTCAAGAAAGTTACGAAAGTTGTACTCATGTTGCTATGCAAGTGACCCGAACTTTACGAGTCGGTTCACATGTACATATTGTGAGACACTAGGAAACACGAGACAAGTAGGAACTCTTCTCACGCTTCCTTATTCACCTTCATTCAGTTACTTTTGGAGTAACTATTAACTATGGTTATTACACGAGTACCATCAGCTAACTGGGGTTCCCACACTTCACATCTTCATGCCTAGTTGACTTTTTTATCCTTTCTCCTGCGCTCCTGTTCATCACTCTGGTGTTGCTTGGTGGCTTCTAAGTCAGATAGCTTGCAGGCGCACACAAGAAAATACCATTTGTGCTGTCAGACTAGGAGTTTTGGTCACTATCATGGCTAGTTCAGAATTTCCCACATGCCAACTGTAATGCTTTACCAGGAACACGTCCAAGAGTTTACAAACCACCCAGACCACATGTCCAAAATGTTAGAATGACCCAGAAACTCAAGAAAGGAAAGTTAAGTCTACTTTTATTAAAGATTCAGTGTATGTATAGCAACTTAATCATACAGAATTAGATAATCACAATAATTCACATTTTTGAACGGGTTATGAGATGTTGGAAGTGAAGTATGACATCACACATTTTTCCAGTTCCAGTATTACTTCATGATGCACTTTTCTCCTGTAGCAGTGCATTTACTTCCGAGATTGGTTACATGTCCTCCAAAGCATCCATGTACATTTACTTCCGAGATTGGTTACATGTCCTCCAAAGCATCCATGTACACTTGACACCATGCTCAGCACTGGTTTCCACTGCATTATCATGACTGCACTGCTCAACTGTGATGCCTGCAAACACTATGGATAAGAGCAAAGAACCAGAGAAGTAATGCAAGAATATAACCATGACTAGCCACAATCTATATATATCTTGGTCATCACCTTTCAGAAGAGCTCACAGCCTCTTGCTCAGACTGAAATAACCTTGATCCAAAGGGAAGAGTGCCTGATAATTCAAAATCTCCATTATCCCCGCTCTGTCTGACACTATCAACCATCTTCTTCTTTTTCAATGGTGGCTGGCTTGTTGGTCCCTCTGGGCTTGCCAGAGCCAATGGTTGAACATCAGATAACTCAGTTGCATATAAAGCTGAGCCAGCTGGACTACTTCCATTGCCTCTGGTGCTTTGTACCTGTAGCTCATATGAAGACTGTGGAGGATTTGAACTTATTTCAGGAGTTTTGACTCCTAAAGACTCACCCAATTTTGGGACATCTTGCTCAATGGGTGTTGAAGATGACTTCAAAGTTTCACTTATTCTCTGTTGCTCTTCAATAATTTTCTGCAGATACTTCGCCTGAGCCTCAATTCTTAGCTGCAATTGCCGTTGCACCTGCATGGCAACGCCATATTACATAATCATCTTGGCATCCACTGTGATTTCATTAAACAAATGACTAACAGACAAACTGAAAAATAAGTATTAAACAGAAGCAGCAATGTCTCTCTCTATTGCCAGCTGGCTTGTAAAGACCATATTGAAGCTACAAAAAGGTGCTACTCTATTTTATTGGTAGCCTAATTGACAGCCACAGGACCATAGGACATGCAGTAACACTGTTTCAACATGTCTTGAAGGATTAACTTGCCTCTGAACTGAACATCATTGACCCTTCATCACTTGTGTAAAGGGGATCAGTAATGGCAACTTTAATAAGACAACTTTGCCCAACAGCAACTGGGAAATGGTACTTTTTGGTCCTGACTTGAATGAAAAGAGAGACCTTTTCCCAGCTATTGACAGCCACAGGACCATAGGACATGCAGTAACACTGTTTCAACATGTCTGGAAGGATTAACTTGCCTCTGAACTGAACATGATTGACCCTTTATCACTTGTATAAGGGGATCAGTAATGGCAAGTTTAATAAGACAACTTTGTCCAACAGCAACTGGAAAATGGCAGTGTCCTGACTTGAATGAAAAGAGAGACCTTTTTCTAGCTAAGGAAGCCAAAATGCATTTTCTCATACAGCGATCTGATAATCCCAAAGACCATTTTATGAAAAAGATATGAAAGGTTCATTAAAGCACTCATACAAAACAAAAAAGGGACTCATTGCATCAGAGCTTTCACTTACAAAAAAGGGACTCGTTGCATGAGAGCTTTCACTTCATGTAACTTGATGCTGAAGAGGAGAGCACCATTTGATTATGAAACTTTTGCACTCCAGTTTCAATTTTTGGAAGACCCTATATACCTAACCATTACAAGGTGGCTCAATTCTACTACTGGTTGATTACAGGCTTAACTACTCAAAACATGTGACGTTTGTGCCTGGATATAAGAAACTAATGTTCTGACAATGGAGCTGAAAGCATGTTTCATCCTCAAATTGCTACAGCAAAGTTCTTACAAAACATGTAATAGAGTGTCTTCAGAGCTGCTTATATACAGCTACAATGGTAGCTATATAAAGATACACGAATAAAAATTACTTATGTAACAGAGATTTCTTAGCACAATCCCTCGTTTTGCAAAACATAGATTTGTCAACTGATATCTGGATGCTCCCACAAATATGTTTTCTAAAAGATATTTCTGCTGCTGGCTGACTCTGAAGAGCTACATGATGGTGGACTACCATTGTCTGAGGATGAAGTGAGGCCCAAATAGCTAAGCACTGGTCTAAGACTGCAAACAAGACATAAAAGTGTCTGGAAATGAGGAAAAATGGCCCAATGCAATTCACTCTTACACTCCGGAATGGGAATCGACCGAAACTCCGTTAGTGGCGAAAAGTAAATATGTCTTTCTATCAGGAAACCTTACCTAAAAGCTAGTTTGTAACCTATATCAGAAATCCACTTTATAACAATATATTAACATTGTTAAGAAAAAAGGAAGAAAAAGAATTGATTATAAGTTAGTAAGACAAGTACAAAAATACGTCTATGTTTGCCATGGCTTGGGGCTTATAAGCACATAGCAACGATCCCCGCAGTTGGCGCCTGATTTCCAGCCCTCTTCTCACAGTTTGGAGCTGATCCCAGCCAGGCAACTGCTGTTCCTGCACAGACCTACTGCTATACTGCCTGCCACATCATCTACAGTCTGCATTTGGTAGTTTTCTCTCTCCTCAGCTGTCACACAGCTTCTGCAGCTGCATTTGGCAGTTTTCTCTCTCCCACATGCTGTCCTACCTGCGTTTTTCGTTTTTCTCTCTCCTCATTGCTGTCTACATCAGATCCAGCTTCACTGCTGCGTTTGCTGGTATTCGACATCCGGAGGCTGCCTTGCTACGATTTGGGATCTATTCAGAGTACGACACACTCTCCAACTCATTACCCATGCCCTGATCCTTAAGATACAAGAGTTCGAGGTTGAGTATTCATTCACCCCATAGTGTGTTTGCTGCATGAACATCGTATATTCAACAATTATATCACTTCAGTTATTTTCTGTGTTCATTCTCTCTAAGTTACCCTAACCCTAACTGTGTTCTTTTTATCAGTATGTGCTTTGTTGTACAATTGTTATTTGTGTTTCTATGTCAGAGTATTTCTTTAAATGGTATCAGAACCCGATACTCTCTAAGAAACCTAGGCCTTTGATCTAAAAGCTCTTCGCAAGAAGCAAGAACAACAGTAGGTTCAAATGACTTTGAACACATCAACACCAATTCAGTCTCCGGAACAACCTATGCCGAGAACCGAGCGAGAGTGGGCAAAACAGCTTGCTCCACAAAGTTCCGACATGGTGGAAGACACTTCTGACAACACGGAAGAAAGGCTTACAAGCTTTCCACTGAAGAATATCATGTGATCATGGACTTTAGACGAAAGAAGATTGAGGAGCTCGATTGAAGAATTGCCCTTTAGGAGAAGCTACTCAATGAAGGTATGCATGAATTTCTCTCTTCAGATGTTGCGCATAAATCTGATGATATTAGAGGACCGTCGAAACCTCCCTCAGGGATGGGCCCCCCTGTTGGTGAAAGAGAGCCGAAGTATGTTCCATTCTTTCATCCTCTTCCGTCCACTCCAGTGCAAGGTACTTTAGATTCTTCTTTTGTTCCTTCATCTTTTACCTCTTCTACTTTACAATATATTGGTAGAAATCATGAGGAAGATAGAGTACAACCCATTAACTACGGAAAACGTTCACTTGAGGATCAATTCTTGTATGTTAACACATGTCGTGGGGATTATAAAAAAAGACCAGATATCTCTTCTTCTAACTTTACTTCTTTTCAGTTTATTTCTCAAAATCTAAATGAATTTAGTGTTTCTATTTCTACATTGCATGGTGCATCATCATTTTATTTTCAATCATTAAATGGTAAAAATGAACAAAATGCATTCACACCATAAATTCAAAACCCACCCATCCCACCACATTCTTATGTTGCTTTCTACTTTCCTATACATCATTTACATTCCCCTCTCAAACACCTCATGTTGCACATCACACTGCACCAAGAGGTTATGGAAGCATAGGCACAACCTTCAGCTTCAGGACCTCATCCTTTCCTCAATCAGGTGGTGTTCCACCTTCTTCTCACACACTTCTAAGATCACTGCAACATGGGTATCCCCCCAATCTCTCCCGAGTGTGGATCGGTTATTGGTACCACAGCTTGTCTCTATTGCATTACCTAGTGGACCTCTTGGTCATTCTATTGTGCCACAGCCAAGCTTTGGACAAGGCTTTCATGTCCCAATGCCTCCCAATGCCTCCACCTCCATCGGCACCTTATGGAAACATTCATGTTCTAGTGCCTCTGCATCAATCGGCACTTATTGGACAATCCCAACCTATTTCTGCCTACCCACCTTGCCCCCCCTCATTCTTCCTATCAAACACACCCACCACCACCATCTCTTACCCTACACCTCCCTCTCTCTATTGCATTACATAGTGCCTCCACCTCCATCGGCACCTTAAGGAAACATTCATGTTCCAATGCCTCTGCATCAATCGGCACTCATTGGACACTCCCAACCTATTTCTGCCTACCTAGTGTCTCCACCTCCATCGCCACCTTAAGGAAACATTCATGTTCGAGTGCCTCTGCATCAATCGGCACTCATTGGACACTCCCAACATATTTCTGCCTACCTACCTTTCCCCCTCTCATTCTTCCTATCAAACACACCCACCACCACCATCTTACCCTACACCTTCCTTTTCTGACACCTCATGGTTCCAGCTCATCTTCTGCCAAGCATGCTTTCAATGATAAGACCCGTTTTAACGGCTCAAACTTTACCACTTGGGCAAACTTAATGAGGCATACATGTCCTTGGCTTCCAGAACTATGGGACCTTGTACCACCATCTTACCCTACACCTCCCTTTCCCGACACCTCATGGTTCTGCCTCATCTTCTGCCAAGGATGCTTTCAATGATAAGACTCCTTCTAACAGGTCAAACTTTACCACTTGGGCAAACTTGATGAGACATGCATGTCCTTGGCTCCCAGAACCTATGAGACCTTGTGCAAAGGTTGGAACCCCAACCCAATCTCGCACTTATTTCATATGAGGTTGTCCCCTCATGGAAGGCTAGGAATGCCTCTGCTATTGTGAAGCTGATGCAAGGCTTATTACTTGAGTTTCATTCTTAGCTTCAGCATTTTGACTTAGCGTCAGAATGATGGGCACACTCAATTGACCGCTATGCAACTCGAGATAGAACCCATCGTACAAATCTTGACCATGAGCTCCAACTCTTTAAAATCACTAATAGGGATGACTTGAAAATCAAGTTGGCTGAGTATCGGTTACTTCTTGCCAAATTTTCCACTATAGGGACTCCCAAGTCCTCTGACAATCAAGTCACATTGTTTCTGAACAAACTTCCCAAGAAATACTTCAATTTTGTGGAAGGCTTATTGCCTGAGTTTCATTCTTAGCTTTAACATTTTGACTTAGCGTTAGAACGATGGGCACACTTGCCTGACCACTATGCGGCTCGAGATAGGACTCATCATACAAATCTTGACCATGAGCTCCAACTCTTTAAAATCACTAATCGGGATGACTTGAAAGTCAAGTTGGCTGAGTATCGGCGACTTCTTGCCGAATTTTCCACTAAAGGGACTCCCGAGTCCTCTGACAATCAAGTCACACTGTTTCTAAACAAACTTCCCAAGAAATACTTCAATTTTCTTGGCTGAGTATCGACGACTTCTTACCGAATTTTCAACCACAGTAACTCCCAAGTCCTCTGACAATCAAGTCACATTGTTTCTGAAGAAACTTCCCAAGAAATACTTCAATTTTGTGAAAGATATAGTTTCAAAGTCTACCATGTATACTTTCTATGAATTTGAGTATCAGTTGTTGTGTTACACACGGTTGTTCGATCAATTTCATATGAATTCTTTCTCAGAGGGGACTCTTGTTGCTCATTCTCAAAAGGGTCACTAATTGGGATGACTTGAAAGTCAAGTTGGCTGAGTATCGGTGACTTCTTGCCGAATTTTCCACTATAGGGACTCCCAAGTCCTCTGACAATCAAGTCACATTGTTTCTGAACAAACTTCCCAAGAAATAATTTTGTGGAAGGTATAGTTTCAAAGTCTACCATGCATAGTTTATATGAATTTGAATGTCAGTTGTTGTGTTACACAAATTTCAACAGGGGAGACAAGGGTCAAACTCATACTGTCACCGCTCAGCCAGCTCAATCGACAACATTCTCAACTCCAGAGAGCTTGTTTGACTGGTCTGCAGAGACCCACATTGTCTCCATAGAGACATCAAATGCGAGTCTTATCCACATCTATGAGTTGCCTCCTGACGAAGTTATTGCAGAGGCTCACTCGTCACAACTGAGTACTTCAGCTCCTATTTGGATTGTGGACAGTGGAGCTACACATCATATGACTCCTATAGCGGACATTTTCAATTCCTCAGCTCCAACAGACGAGCGGATTCGCGTAGAAAACGACTCCTCGGTCAAGATTTAGGCTCAAGGTAGCGTTAATTTTGCCACTGACAAGGGTCTAGATCTAGCTTCACTGGACAATGTATAGCATATCCCCCAGCTTGGGGTGAACATGCTATCTGTCCAACACCTTTGCTAGTTGGGACAAGCAGTTTTCTTTACAGCAACAACAGTTGAGATCCTTGACGCTCAGACTGGTTTAGTTATCGCTCGTAGTCAGGCACAGCCTAATGGCCTTAACCACATGACACACTTTCTGACTGAGCCGACAGTCGAGGATTCCGTATTCCACAACTTCCAAGCATTAGCCACCTCTCGTGAGCCTACCAACAATGAGCGTCTTTGGCTGTTTTGCTTAGGGCATATTGGTTATGACTCTCTTTATGAGTTATCCCACCGTTTTCTTTACAACGACCGCAGTTGAGATCCTTGACTCTCAGACTGGTTTAGTTATCGCTCGTAGTGAGACACAGCCTAATGGCCTTTACCACATGACACTTTTTGACCGAGCCGACAGCCAAGGGTTCCGTATTCCACATCTTCCAGGCATTAGCCACCTCTCGTGAGCCTACCAACAATGAGCATCTTTGGCAGTTTCGCTTAGGGCATATTGGTTATGACTCTCTTTGTGAGTTATCCCGCCATCAGCTAGTTGAGGGCCTTTCCCATCTAAAACTAGCTCACGATGTCTGTAAAGCTTGTCAACTCGAAAAGCGACATTGTAGCACATTTCCTCAACAATCTACACATCGTGCTGAGGAGCCTCTTAGATTGATTCATGTTGATCTTTGTGGACCAACATCCACTGCCGCCTTGAATGACGTGCTATACCTTTTGATAGTGGATGATTATTCTAGATACATATGGGTGTACTTCCTCAAGTATAAGTCCGATGCTTTTACCTATTTTTTTGCTTGGGTGCTGCTGGTTCATAAGTAGACCGGTCATCGTGTTTGTTGCATGAGGAGTGACAGCAGTGGTGAGTTTATCTCCCACAAGTTTTCCGAGTTTCTACTGAAGTATGGTGTCTCTCGCCAGCTCACCTCTACTAACTCCCCCTCTCAGAATGGAGTCGTAGAGGGTAGGAACCGGACAGTCATGGAAATGGCACGCTCTATGCTATTCGTAGAAAAGCTTTCTGGGCGTCTTTGGGTCGAGGCTATTAACACTTTGGTGTATATCCTCAACCAGTGCTCGATTGCAGCTCTTCTTCAGAAGACCCTATATGACACATTTTTTGGCTTTCGGCCTATCATTTCCCACTTCAAAGTCTTCGGGTGTTGTGCCTATACACACACACCTGATGTTACGATACGAAAGCTCACTCCCCGAGCTGATCTCCTTATTTTTTCCGGATATTCCTCTGAAGCGAAAGCCTATTGTTTCTTCAATCCTCAAGCAAACAAGGTGATCCTTAGGGAAGATATTGTGCAATCTTCTACACAAGATTCCGCTCCTATTCCTTCTTCCACATCATCAAAGATCGTGCCTACTGAGCTTGGTCTACTTCCTGCTCCTGACATTTCTACAGATTCTTCATCTCCCAAGCCCCCTCCGCGAGATTTGTTACCTAGCTGATACTAGCAGACCATGCGGGATTCAAGGATCCTACCACCGAATTTCACCTTAAAGGGACCTAGACGATTTGTTCAGTTTGCTCCTCAAGCTTCATTTGTGTCACTGTTTACAGCCAATTACATAGCGCATTCTGAGCCAAATACATGGCACGAGGCTCTTCAGTACCCTCAATGGCAAAAGGCCATGGAAAAGGAGCTAGAGAGTGTTGACCGAAATGAGACTTGGACATTGGTGGATCGTCCAAGCCACAAGAAAGTCGTCGGGACAAAGTGGATTTTCAAAACCAAGCTAAAAGCTGATGGGACTTTAGATAAGTACAAGGCTCACCTTGTCATGCAAGGATTTCGACAAAAGCATAGCATTGACTATGAAGAGACCTTTGCTCCTACCACAAGTTGACATCATTCCAATTGCTTCTCGTGCTAGCCGCTCACCACGGTTGGCCAATAGATCAAATGGATGTCAAGAGTGCCTTCTTGAATGGTTTTTTGGAGGACTCACGCATACCATTCTACCCCTTATGACCCGAACTTATATATTCAATCTACTGCAGAGGGGATTAACTATATCCTACTATATGTTGACGACTTACTCATCACAGGCTTGAATTTTGCTACCATGGCAGACATCAAGGCAAAGCTTAGTGCTACTTTTGAGATGACAACCCTTGGTTTGTTGTCTTGTTTTTTGGGGATGGAGGTATTTCGTTCTTGGGGGGATGCATTTTTGTGCCACAACAAAAGTACGCACTTCAGCTAGTCAAACAGCACACTTCAGATCAAACACAGAGTGGCCATGCCTCTTGATCCTATTGTCTACTTGTCCAAGGATACCCTAGGACAGCCCTTCGATGCACATACGTATCATTTCGTTGTCGAAAAACTTCTTTGATTAATTCATACTAGGCCACATTTAGCTTACTCAGTTAGCATACTCGGTCAGTATTTCACAACACCTAAGATGTCACATTGGATTGCATGTCTTCGTGTCTTGCATTATTTCTAGTGTACTTTTTCTTATGGCATGACCTATGGTTCTGGTTTATGTTTGCAGGGGTACACTAATTTTGATTGGGTAGGAGATCCCTACACCCGACATGCCCGTGGCGGCTACCTCTTTACCTTGGACACGTCTCCCATTTCTTAGTCTAACCGTACGCAGGAGATGATGGCTGCTTCCACAGCCGAGGCCGAGTACCGAGCTCTCTTTGATGGCACCAGCCACGCCACCTACCTAAGGAGTTTACTAGCGGCACTTCATTTTCATTGCGACTCTCCCACCGTTGTCTACTGCGACAACCAAAGTGTCAAAAGTACCAACCAGGCCACCTACCTAAGGAGTTTACTAGCGGCACTTCATTTTCATTGTGACTTTCCCACCGTTGTCTATTGCGACAGCCAAAGTGTCAAAAGTACCATTGCCCTTGCACGCAATCCGATCATTACACCACGAACATGGCATGTTGGAGTCCACTTTCATTTTTCAAGAGAGCAGATTGAGCTACGCACTATCGGCCTAGAGTTTGTGCCTGCATCCAACAATTTTACAGATATTTTAACCAAAGTGGTCAACCAGTCGGTTCTTCAGTACTGGTTACCCAGAATCGGTTTGGGTACACCCTCCCCTACTTCCTCAGCTTGACGGGGAGAGGGTGCTTCCCTCTTACTTTTCCTTCCAATTTGAGAGAGGGCGGTTTCTACTCTTACCAATGACAGTGATGATGTTTATAGTTTTTTAGATATTCATTCATTTATTCTTTTTTATTGTATTATGGACCTTTGTAACTTCATCCGCATTGTCAAGATGATATGATTGTAAAGGGCGCTGGGACAAGTGAACAATTCCTTTGCGAGGACACTGTCCAAGTGACACCATTGCATTGCATCTTGCGTGAGCATGACATCTTGCATCGCCCTTTGCATTACCCCATGCATTGGCATTCTGTTCATGTAAACATGCATCTATGCGCATTTATCCGGCTTGGTAGGCCTTTGGGCAACCGACGTGCACCCTTTGTCCAATGCCCTATTCTCTTTGGGTGATCACTTGGGCTCCCTCGGTAAGATAACATCGCCTCTGTAGTCTCAGTAGACCACTAGGCAGTCGATGCGCACCCTTTGTCCAATGCTCTGGCTACTTTGGGCTAGGATGCCTTTGGGTAAAAGATCTTTCTCATGGCACCATTGATGG
This sequence comes from Lygodium microphyllum, assembly GCF_053477565.2. NCBI lineage: Eukaryota > Viridiplantae > Streptophyta > Polypodiopsida > Schizaeales > Lygodiaceae > Lygodium > Lygodium microphyllum. The sequence goes on along the minus strand of NC_141144.1, from coordinate 7,007,479 downwards.
GCCTAAGAGGGGGTGTTGAGCTAAAGATGCATTAGCTAACTTGCTTAATTAAAGAAGAAACCTTGTTTATTTAAAAGAAATGCGATCCTAGAGGGTTTCTATGTCCCATAAGCACAAACCCACTTGGGAGGGCCCAAACTTTCTATGAATACGTATGATGCCCCACCATTCCGTCTACAATCTCGTTTTTACACATTTCAGGTGTTTCAGCTTGCTGCCCACACCCCATTCACGGAGGACATCAGAGCCAAAGATGTCCATTGTTGTCTGCATCAGTTGGTGCTTGATTTCCAACTCTCTTTTCATAACTTGGAGCTGATTCCAACCAGGCGACTGTTGTACTACTTGCCACATCATCTGCAACATGCGTTTGGCAATTTTCTCTCTCCTCCAAGTGTCGCCCAACTTCTGCAGGCTCTCTCTCCCGCAAGCTGTCCTACCTGCGTTTTTAGTCTCTCTCTCTCCTGCAAGCTGTCCTACCTACGTTTTTAGCCTTTCTCTCTCCTCACTGCTGTTTGCATCAGATCCAACTTCTCACTGCTGCATTTGCTCGTGTTCGACATCCAAATGTTGCCTTGCTGCGATTCAAAATCCGTTTAGAGTACGACACACTCTCTAGCTCATTTGCCTTGATCCTTGAGATATAGGAGTTTGAGATTCACTATTCATTCACTGCATAGTGTGTTTGTTACATGAGCATTGTATATTCAGTAGTTATATAGATCACTTCAATTATTTTCTATGTTCATTGTCTCTGAGTTACCCCAACCCTAATTGTGTTCTTTTATCAGTTTGTTCTTTGTCGTGCAATTGTTATTTGTGTTTCTGTGTCAAAGTATTTCTTTACACTGTCGCCTACCCTAAAGGCACTTGCGTTATCAGCCTAGCAACCTTATCATTAGCATTTGCTGCTCCTCATCATCTCCAACATTGGCGACCTCTCCAAAAGGATCTATTTTACTCTAGAACACTGCCTTGACACTTGCTGTTGTGTTTATACATGTCACCCAATTCTTGGAGGCTACATTTTGCAAATTCGACAATCTTCTACCTATCCAACTCTAGCATCACTATTTACTGCATTCGTTGCTGTCCAACATCTAGAGGCTGTCTTGCTGCATTTCAGATCCATCAAGAATACAATACGATCTCTAACTCATTAGCTCTGCCTCAATCCTCAAGACACAAGAGTTCCCTGCACGGTTTGTTTGCTACATGAGCATCACATTGTACTTATCAATTGATTCAAATCTTCATTAAGCTCATTGTCTCCAAGTTACCCTAACCCTAACTATTATCTATTGAGTTTATGCTTTGTCATACGCTTCCATTTATGTTTTTGCCTTAGGATATTTCTTCATATGTTATCAGAGCTAGGTTCTCTCCACAAAAACCTCAATCCTTAATTCGAATGCCCTTCGCAAGATGCATGAATAACATGAGGGCAAGATGACTTCGAACACATCTTCACTAATATGCTCCCGAGCCTAGCACATTGACAAATGAGACGAAATGGACCTCACAGCTTGCTTCTTCAACCCTTAGGCACAGCCTTTAGGTTCATCTTTTCCTTATCTGGGAGGTATTCCCATGATGGAAGTTCATCCTCCCATTCAAAAACTTTCAAGATTTTCATGGCCTTGGAATGCCACCCAACCATTACCAAGTGTGGATCAATAGATATCACAATTTGCCTCCATGGCATTACCTAGTGGCCCTTCTCATTATTTTGTTGTGCCCCAATCGACAATTGGACAAGGCTTACGTGTCCCATTGCCTCTACCTCCACCACCACTTTACAGAAACATTTGTGTTCCAATGCTTCCACATCAATCGGCACCCATTAGACATTTGCAATCTATTTTTGCCTACCCACCTTCTATACCTCCTGCTTATCCTTGTCTACCAACTCATCCTTATCCATCTTATTTCACGTGTCCAATATCTCTTGGTTATTTCTACTCATTAGTCAAATGTGCCTTTAATGACAAGACTCATTTTAATAGGTCAAACTTCACTATTTGGTCAAACCTAATGAGACATGTCCTTGACTCACAAAATATAAGATATCATTGTGCAAGGATTGAAACCCAACATGATCTCACACTTGTTTCATATAAGATTGTCTTGACATGGAGGCTAGAAATGCCTCTACTCTTATCGAGCCAATACAATGTATATTACCTAAATTTCATTCACATCTTCAATACTTTGACTTAGCATCTGAGCATTGGGCACACTTAATTGACATCGATATAGCTCCAAAACTTTAAAACCACTCATAGGGATGACTTGAAAGTCAAGTTGGCAGAGTATCGGCTCCTTCTCCCAAGTTTTCTACGAAGGGGGCTCCTAAGCCCTTAGACAATCAAGTCACATTGTTTCATAACAAGCTGCCAAGGAAATACTTCCATTTCGTGTGTTGCATTTTGTGCAATAGGTGATCTCACAACCCACTACGCCCACATTCTATGAATTTGATTATTAGCCACTATGTTAGTTATGCTGGTTGCTCGATCAGTTTCATAGTTTGACCTCTACAAAGGAGGCTCTTGTTGCTTCTTCTTAGAAGAGGTAACAAGGCAAGGGCAAACAGAAATCAAAACTCAAATCAAAATCAAAAATTAAACCAAAATCACAATCAAAAAAAGCCTAATGAGACCCAAGGAAGCTTCCAATCATCTCTAAAGCCCGGTGACAAAATCTACCAATGAAAAATCAATATTGTTAATATTGTCAAAAGGCTGGCCATTTTGAAGACAAGTATCTATCACAATCAAGAGGCACTTGCTACTCGCTTGGGCAACCCCCGACAAGAGAGGCGAGGTTGTGGCAACCATCAATAGGGGTAGAGACAAGGTCAGACCCAACGCTGCTACAAGTCAACCATCACAATCGATGAAGTTGGCTTCTCTAACTGCATTTCAAAGGCCCACATCATCTCTGCAAAGACATTTGAGGATGCCACTCTTATCCGCATCTGTGAGTTGCCTTCTAGCGAGGTGGCTACAAAGGCCCACTCATCACAGCCGAATAATTCAGCTACTCCTTGGATTGTGGACAGTCGAGCTACTCATCATATGACCCCCATTGAGGACATTTTCATTTCCCGAGCCCTTGCAGCCAGGAGAATCTAAGTTGAAAACAACTCCTCAGTCAAGATTTTGACCCACGGTCACATCGATTTGCCACTGACTAGGTAGGGCTAGTATCACACTATCCTGAATATGTATACTATGTTTCCTAACTTAGGATAAACTTGTTATCAGTTCAACAACTTTGCCACTTGGTAGAGCAATCTTCTTTATAGCGTCCACAATCTCAAGGTTCTTAACTCTCAGAGTGGTTTAGTGATTGCTTGCGGTGAGGCACAACCTAGTGAAGTGTATCATGACACAGTTTCTTCCAAGGCGTATTCTGAGGATTCTGAGTTCCACCACTTCCAATACAAGCTTTAGTCATTGCACGAGAGCCTTCGAGCACTAAGTGTCTTTAGCATTCACTTCGAACATCTCGAATATGACTCTCTCTATGAGTTCTTGCATCGACAAATGGTTGATGGCCTTCCAAGCCTAAAGCTATTGTGGAATATCTGTAATTCCTGTCAACTTGAAAAGCAGCACCATACTCCATTCCCTCAACAATCTTCACATTGAGCTACAGTGCCTCTTAGATTGATTTTTGTGGGCCAACATTCACCGTTGCCTTAAATGGCGCATTGCACTTCTTTTTTATTATGGATAATTGTTCTAGATACATGTGGGTATTCTTTCTCAAGCATAAGTCCAATACCTTTATATATTTCTTTGCTTGGGTGCAATGCAACCGGTGCATAACCAAACTAGTTGTCGTGTAGAATGCATGGGAAGTGATAGTGAGGGCGAGTTCACAAAATTGGCATGACTTCTCATGCCAATTTATCTCTACCAATTACCCTTCACAAAATGGAGTCATAGAGTGTAGGAACCGGAATATCATGAACATGACACGCTCTATGTTATTCATGGCAAAGCTCCGTGAGCACCTTCGTGTCGAGGTTGTAAACACTTTGATGTACATTCTCAACCATTGCTTGACTGCAGCTCTCCCTCAAAGGACAGTGAATGAGGCATTGTTTGACTCTCAACCTGTAGTTTCCCACTTTAGCCTTTGGGAGTCATGCCTACACATGCCCCTAATGATAAGATAGGCAGGCTCCTTCCTTGAGCTGATCTTCTAATCTTTGTAAAATACTCCTCTGAACAAAAGTCTATCATCTATTCAATCCTTAGACAAAGAAGGTGATAGAAGGTAATCATTAAGAGAGAGGTGTTGTTTGATGAGAGAAAAATTGTGCACCTTTTTGCACCGGACTCTGAGTTATTTCCTCAAAGATCATGTCTTCTGAGTCGAGTCTATAGCCCGCTCTTAACACACCTATAGTTTGTTCTTCTCCCAAGTCCCCCTCCAAGATGCTCATTACCTTGTTGCTACTAGCAAACCATGCACCATTCAAGGATCCTTCCACTAGATTCTACTTCGGAGGACCCTAGAAGATCTGTCCCACTTGCACCTCAAGCATCATTTATATCACTATTTCTAGCTCATTACATAATACATTCTGAGCCAAATAGTTGGGAAGAGACTCTTCAACACCCCCAATGGCAAGAGGCCATGGAGAAAGAGCTAGAGAGTATTGACCGAAATGAGACTACAACCTTGGTGGATCGTCTCAACCGCAAGAAAGTCATCAGGACGAAGTGGATTTTTAGAATTAAGGTTTTAATAGAGACAAGATACTAACTACAAAGAGACATTTGCTCCTATCGTACAATTGATATCATTTTTTCTATTGGTCGCACTCACCGCACGCTATGGTTGACCAATCTACCAGATGGATGTCAAAAGTACCTTTTTAACCGGTTATCTAGAGAAGAAAGTCTATGTGGAGCAACTATCCAAATTTTCTTCTAAAAATAAGGTCTTTCACTTACAGAATCAAGCGAGCACTTCAGTCTTGATTCTAGAGGATAGATGAGTTTCTACTCCTTATGACCCAACTCTTACACGTCCACTTTATTTCAGAGGGATTGAACTATATTCCACTATATGCATATGATTTACTTATCACTAGCTCAAACTCTATTGCCATAGGTAGTTTGATATAGGAGAAGTATTATATGTCATAGCAAAAGTACACTCTTCAATTAGTCGACCAATATTAGACGAATCAAACATGACTTGTGGCCACACCCCTTGATCCCATTGTCCATCTTTCTAAGGATACCCTAGATCAACCCTCCGACATGCAATACCTATAGAATTGTGGTGACAAACTTCTCTGGTTAATTCATACAAGATCACATTTGGCTTTCTCGGTTAGTTTACTAAGTATTTCACTGCACCTAGGATGTCACAGTGGATTGCATATCTTCATGTTTTGAGATACTCGCAAACTATCTATTCTTGTGGCTCGACATATAATTCCAATTAATGTTTACAGGGATACAATAACTCTGACTAGGCAAGAGATCCTAATACCCAACGTTTCCATGGCAACCATCTCTTTACCTTGGGCATGGCATCCATCTCTTGGGCTAGCCGCAAGCAAGAGACGATGGCAGCTTTCATAGTTGAGACTGAGTAGAAGTCTCTCTTTGATGGTACCACGAAGACTATCTACTTGGAGAGCTTACTAGTAGCACTTTGGTTCCCATGTGTTGTACCAACTATCCTCTGCTACAACACACAGAGTGCAATTGTGCCAACATCATTACACCTCAAACGCGGCATGGTGAAGTTCATTCTTAATTCACTAGAGAGCACGTTAAGCTAGACACTATCCACCTAAAGTGTGTGCCTTCATTAGATTTTTTTGTAGACATACTGACCAAGGCAATCAATCGACCAATGCTTCAATACTTGCTACCTAAGATTGGCTTGGATACTAAAACCAACCTTCCTTCAGTAGATGGATGGTAATTCCCTAATTTTAACTTAGATACAACCGTAACATTTATTACAAAACTGAGAAATACAAATTTACTTACAATCTTGGACGATGGACACACTGCTGGCCCCAAAATTGGTGCCCCTTTCGGTATTTATTTATCTTAATTCAAAAAGATAATGTACATTGGACAATGGACACGCTCTATTGGCCCCAAGACTAACGCCCCTTTCGGTATTTATTTAACTTAATTGAAGAAGATGTTGATGTGCAGTCAGAATACCTTTCGATATTCCAACTCCCCTTACTGTCCAAAATGACCAGCAAGTCTTTATCCGATTTACCCCTTGATTTGGACAATCGATCAACCTTCACTAGCTTTGATGAAAATGAAAAATGCCCCAAATTAATTGATTTGGGATCCCTCCGCTTGAAATTGACTAAAAACAACTTCAGCCCTGTTGAATCCTAGACTTGGAACTTCCAATTTCCAGCACGCTTTCGAAGACTACTACAAGACTCTAATTTCTTCTGCAGATTAGGGTTTACAACAAAGAAATTTGAAATTTCTCAACCTTTGGTGATCTCAATGCTTGCTATAATCTTCGAAGCAAGGCAAGGTTGGGAGTTGAGAGAGAATGCTAGGAAGAGAGAAAATTTATGCTTTCTTCGTGAAGAATTGAAAAAAATCTGTCATTTATTGTTATTGCCCTATCTAAACATCATGTAGATACTATCACCTGCTGTTGATTGGTCTTCTCCTACCCTTGGTTGTCTCAAAATGTCCTCTAATGACTGCTAAGGAGAGAGAAAATTCAAACTTTCTTCTCAAAGAACTAAAGAAAATCTATCATTTATTATTGTTGCCCTATCTCAACATCCTATAGATGCAATCACATGCTGTTGATTGGTCTTCTCCTACCCCTGTCTGCCTCAAAAGGTCCTCCAACGGACCCAAATCAAACCAACCGCATCTCCTTCCTCTCTCTTGCAAGCTGAATACACTAAAATGCCTCTCTTCAGTCTCTAAAGATGTTTTTCAATCTTGCATGGGCATTTTTGAAAAGTGACAGTCTTTCCAAATGGTTTTTTTAACATTATCCATAATTAAATATTAATTTTAAGTCTTTAAATATTAAAAATTAATCTAATGATTATTTAGATGCCTTGAAAAATAATCTAACCGACCAATAATTAAATTGGCTAGACAACTTCCATTTCTGAGTGTCTTTGCATCATCTTTGACCATCAAATTGGTGTTAGGTGCCATTAAATACCACTTTTCTAATTTCACCAACTGACACTTATGGCCAAATGAATAACATAAGCCAACAACTGCCACCAGATACCACCAAGCACATATGCAGCATAACTTGTAGCAACTTTTGCCTTTGACATTCCGTGATTTCCTCATATCCCAAGCTCGTAAATTTACACTAACTCCAATTACACCTCACATGTGTAACATTTACTTAACCATGTGATTAAAAACTAATCCACATATTAAGTGAGGTTCCAAAAATAAATATCCTCATGGCACCCCTTCTTTACGAGTGTCTCTATGCAATCTTTGGCCATTAGATTGGTGTTAGGTACCATTAAACACCACTTTTTTAGTGTCATCAACTGACACTTATGGCCAATTGAATGACCTAGACCAACAACTAGCACCAAATACCAACGAGTACTTATATGGCATAACTTATAGCAACTTTTGCCTTTAACATTTTGTGATTTCCTCGGGTCCCAAGCTCGTAAATTTACTCTAACCCTAGTTACACCTCACATGTGTAACATTTACATAACCATGTAATTAAAAATTAATCCACATATTAAGTGAAGTTTCATAAATGCATGTTCTCATGACAGATACACCCTCCCATACTTCTTAAAGTTGAAGAGGAAAGGAAGATTCCCTCCATCTTTCCCTTCCAATTTGAGAGCGGCCACGATATTATATACAATTTTTTTCAAACATTATGTGTATTATACTTTGTATTTTCATTTGCATCATCAAGATAACATGATTATAAAAGGACATTTAGGCAACTGGAACAATTCGCCTACAAAGGCAATGTCCAAGTGGCACGATTACATAGCATTTTACATGACCATGATCAAACCTACATTGCCTCGTACATAACTCCAATGCATTGACATTTTGTTCTCGTGAACATGCATCTATGTGTATTCGTTCTTTTTAGGTCTTTTTAAGTGGTAGACTGCATTGCCTCGTACATAACTCCAATGCATTGACATTTTGTTCTCGTAAACATACATCTGTGTATTCGTCCTTTTTCGGTTTTTTTAAGTGGTAGACTCTGGATACATTATATTCGTGGGCATTACACAAGGCAACTCTTACTTGCTTTGCTTTGCTACTCTGCCTTCCACACATAATTTTTTCTCTCTCCATATGCCCCCACCCCAATATTTTCTTCAACCATCTTAAGTCCATTCCTTTGTCGTCCACAACCAGTAATGGTAGGGATAGCTTGCTTATTTTGTGAAAGTTTTGGGTTTAACCATTTCTTAGTCTCCTGTCAATTAGTTAGTCGACAACAACCTATATTTTTTAAAACACTCTCTCCACATTTAAAAAAAAGGTTCATTGTGGTTTCATCTGTCTTTGCAAGACTTAGCAGACCTTTGATAGCCTCTTTTGGAAACCCTGATATGCTTAATTATGAAAAATCCTAAAACAAAGAGCAGTTCAAGAAAGTTAAAACAAGTAGAAATTTGAGGTCCCAAAACTTCTATAAATAGGCACGTTGCCATCCATTCAGCCCCAATCTCGTTTTTGTGAGTTTCAAGCCCTCTAGCTTCGCTGCCCACGCCCCCTTTGTGGAGGACATCTCAACCAAAGCTGCCCATCATTGTCTACCACCATTCAATGCTCATTTCTAACCTCCTCTTTGCAATTCTCACCCCTAGGAGCTGTCACCAATTATCGCCTACCCTCCAAGAGCTTGTGTTATTAGCCTAGCAATCTCATCATCTGCTTTTGTTGCTCCTGTATCATCTCTAACTACTAGCAACCTCTCCCAAAGGTTACATTTTACTCCAAAAGGCTGTGTTTTTCTCCAAAAGGCTGAGTTTGACACTTTCAATTGACTTTATCACTTCCTGTCTATTGCCCAATTCTTGGAGGCAGTATTTTGCAGATTTCACTCTCTTTTGCTTGACCGATACTAATCCAGCATCACTGTTTGCTGCTGCAATCCAACATATACAGGCCACCTTGCTGAGTTTCAAGATCCATCGAGAGTATGATAAACTCTCCCCCACTCATTACCTCTGCCTCCGCCCTCGAGGCACAGTTCTCATTCCCTACACAATTTGTTTGTTGCATGAGCATCGTATTCTATTTACTCATGGATTGATCTTCACTATGTTCATTGTCTCCGAATTACCATAAACCTAACTGCATTATGTTGAGTTTATGCTTATTTATCTTTCTTCACATACCCTAGCCGCAAAAACAACACATTGTGCACAATTTCCTTCCATGCTGGATCTATTGTTCCAAAACATCTTATTATTTGCCATGGACAGATTGGTACCTACAAATATCTCAACCATTACGCTGGTTGTTCTCATCTTGCACACGAAGCAGTGTTCCAATTGTTTACATGGTTGCGAAAAGATTGCACACAAAAAGCACAACAAATGGTGACCAGCACAAGCACAAAATAACTTTGCTTGCAGCACCAAACTTGGAGTTAGTTGCTTGTTGAGCTTTGAAAATGGAAGAGTAATCTCAAATGAAATGATTTTGATACTACAGTTCCCTTCAAGAAACTCTTACGTGAAAGAAAGGTGAGATTAATCATAAATCATATTATCATGAAACCATCACCCAAATACCTATCTCCAATCCTCCTTTCTGCAGGTGTGGATCTAATTTGCAGATAATATATTTCATGGAGCATATCCTATTGCTGCCATACCTAACATCTTAGCAGATGCCAGACTGATTCTTCATAAACCCTTTTTTAAACAGTACTTCAATACTAGCATTGCCAACATAAGATAGATTGGTTGTATACTAACTGTCGAGGTGCATCTATCCTATAGAAGCAGACTTTGATTACTACAAACAAAATTGATATGAAATATATTTGCCTAAAACTTCAAAACCTTGAGCTTTATCCAAAGTTTTCAAGTTCTTCAAGTTCATTTACACGTGTAAAACAACCTATAGCAATAAAAAGCAGAAAAAAGATTAGGCTTAAAAGATCCTGCAGTGTGGGATAAAAATACCTCGAGCTGTTCATGCAAGCGCTTCTGGACTTCCATCTGCATCCGCAAAGCTTCTGTAATTTGTAGCCCACTAAGGAAAAAAACACTTGGAGGTTACTTCAGAACACAAGATATTGTATTGGCTTCCCCTTTGAGTGGGAAAAGACTTTAACAAGCACTACTTACGAAGTGGAATCCAGATTGGATAAAATGTCCCCACTAGCTGTTTTTTCAGATTTTGCACCTGTACAACATATACTAGAACATGAATGGGCAACTTGTCTTTAGACAGTAGAGTACCAAAAAACTATGAAGCTGTCTTACCATCTCCACTAGACTCGGGGATATATTTGGCAAGCCTATATTTCTGCAAGGACATGAGCAATGTCTTTGATAAATGCTCTTTATACGCTGGATATACATAACAAAAGTCTTGTAAGTTTTTTTTTTAAACATCAGACCTGCAAATGACTCTTAACATGGTATATAGTGAGGCCTTGGACGGCCATGGCTCTTAGCACACCCTTTGGAGTAGCTCCTGTTACATTACATGTCTTGTATCAATAAGAATAATAAACAACCTACATAAAAATGGCAGAATAGCTCCGGTTACATTACATGTGTTGTATCAATACCAATAAGAAACACATACTTTAACCTCCCTCTCCCCCCTCCCTCCCAAAAAAATAGAAAAAAGAGAATGCCCTCCTCCCCCTTGGGGGGATCTCATTCCAAAAATCAAAACAAGGAAACAAGACTGTATGTGCCCCACCCACCCCAAAAAAAAAAAAAAAAAAAACAGTGCCCTTCAAAGGGACTCATTTCAAAATGAAAAGAAGGTACAAGACTGTCGACTGTCTGTAAGCATATCCTGAAATACCTCAGAAAATTCAGTTTACTGTGCAAAAGTTACCTAAAACTGGAAAGTTGTGCTGAAATGAAAAGCAAGAGAGGAATAGCTTTGGCCTCTCTCTGACATACAAAATTTCCAAAAAAAAAAAAAAAACAAACAAATTTGATATTGCTTCAAGTGAAATGACTGGGCCATTCAGACGCAGTACCTTCCATTGGTATAGCTATTTATATCCACATTGCATACTACAAATGCATGCATATGATAGATCCAATAGTGATGCAATGTGACATAGATGACTTACAGACAGATGGTTTAAAGTTGTGTGCAGGCAGAAGCATATTTATTAAGCTTCTGTCAATGATGGCACTGCTGTACATCTCATCATCTGAATTTGTTAAACCTGATCTCTGTTATCCAGAGCACAAAGGTATATATACACAACTCAGGTAACATGAACAAGCATAAGGATAGTCTAGAAAATAACCAGAATCAGGAAAATTACATTCCCAACGAGGCTTTAATGCCATAAAACCAACATTTGTGAACCCGTGTCATGTAGATACCAAACCAGCAAATGGATAAATCATAACATTGCATAAGAGGTTCTATGATTACAACAGTTGGACAGGGTGTTGTTTGTGCAAATAGTTGACAAAAAAGACCCGTATGTAAAAGAATCATATCTACTAGATGTCCAAGAGCACCCTAAGAAACGGCATGCCTGTGTGTCTTCTCCTACCCATATTACTGTTGATCACTAAAATAAAAAATCCAAGACTTAATAAGAGATAAGCTTCAATATCTCAAAGCTCATGTTGATTATAAGCATAGTTTCCATTCATTTCGGAAATAGGAGTTTCGAAAACTAGAAGAAACGGAGTTTCGGAGTTTCAGCCATTTGAAATTTTTGTGGAAATAGTATTTTGGAATCTACCAATAAATTATAATATAAATAATAATATATGTATTTTGTGCATATAAATATACATATATATACACATACCAGGCACATATTAGTAGAGACTAGAGTCACTAAACAATCTTAATTTTGAACACAAGAATCCAAGACCCATGATTCACAAAAAGTTTTGTGGAAACAATGTTTTGGAATCTACCAATAAATTATAATATAAATAATAATATATGTATTTTGTGCATATAAATATACATATATATACACATACTAAGCACATATTACTAAAGACTAGAGTCACTAAACAATCTTAATTTTAAACACAAGAACCCAAGACCCATGATTCACATTGCATAATTTCACACAGTTATCAGCATTAAGTAATCTTACATCACCCAACATAACTTGCGATATTTTGAAACAAAGCAACCCACATGTAATATGTCACATAAAACCTAAAATCAAAAGTGTGACATCATAACATTTGTCATCCGAGAATCATGACTCAAAACTTAAAAGTCAAGTTCATAAGAGTAACACAACACCAATTAGGATTAGGGCCATGGTAATATCTTGGCTACAAGCTGCCTAAACATCAAACAAACGAAATATAAGGCTCAAATATGTACACCTAGCTGGCAAGACTAAAATTTCCTTATGTCCTGGCTGAAAATTGTACGGCTTCAAATCTAATTGTCAATAGGAAATGTATTTTTGAAACCTCACTTAACATGTGGATTAATTTTTAATCACATGATTAAGTAAATGTTGCACATGTGAGGTGCAACTGGGGTTAAAGTAAATTTTTGAGCCCACAACCCGAAGAAATCACAAGATGTCAAAGGCAAAAGTTGCTATAAGTTATGCCGCATAGGTACTTGGTGGTATCTGGTGCCAATTGTTGGCCTAGGTCATTCATTTGACTATAAGTGTCAATTAGTGACACTAGAGAAGTGGCGTTTAATGGCATCTAATGCCAATCTGATGGTCAAAGATGGCGCAGAGACACTCGCGAATGGAAGTTGCCTAGCGAATTTAATTATTGGCCAATCATATTATTTTTCAAGGTACCGAAATAATTATTAGATTAATCTTCAATATTTAAAGACTGAAAATTAATATTTAATTATGGATAATGCTGAAAAAACCATTTGGGAAGGCTGCCACTTGTCAAAAATACCCATGCAAGACTGAAAAACATCTTTAGAAGCTAGAGAGAGGCATTTTTAGTGTATTGAGCTTGCTAGAGAGAGGGAGGAGATGCTGTTGATCCGATTTGCAGCCATTGGAGGACCTTTTGAGGCAACTAGGGGCAGGAGAAGACCAATCAACAGCAAGTGATAGCATCTATAGGCTGTTGAGACAAGGCAACAATAGTAAATGACTAATTTTCTTCAGTTCTTTGCATCTACAAGCTATTGTGGCAGGGCAGCAACTGCATTTGACTGATTTTCAATCATTATTCGCAACAAAACTTTGAATTTCCTCTCTCTACAACTTTCTCTCTCATCACCTAACCATTTCACAACCTTGCTCCGAAGATCTCAATATTTGGACTCTTGGAGGCTGAGAAATTGTAAATTTCTAGAGTTTAGCAACAGCCTTGGAAAGCATGCCAAAAATTGAAAGCTCCAAGACTTGGATTCAATAGGGCTGAAGAAGAATTTCAGCTAAATTCAAGTGGAGGACTAGCCGACCATTGAATTTGGGAAATCTCCATCGTCTACAAAGTGGGTGAAGACCAATTAAGTACCCGAATCAAAAGGCAAAATAGATTGAAGACTTACTAGTCATTTTGGACAGCAAGAGGAGTTTGGATTGCGAAGGGGATCGGGAGAATTCCATTGTAAATCAACTTTTTCTTCAATAAAGCTAAAGAAATACCGAAAGGGGCACCAATTTTGGGGCCAATTGGGAAATTTCCATCGTCTACGAAGTGGGTGAAGGCAGGCAAAATAGATTGAAGACTTGCTAGTCACTTTGGACAGCAAGAGGAGTTTGGATTGCGAAGGGGATCGGGAGAATCCCATTGTAAATCAACTTTTTCTTCAATAAAGCTAAAGAAATACCGAAAGGGGCACCAATTTTGGGGCCAATTGGGTGTGCATTGTCCAAGATCACTAGGTAAATTTGTATTTTCAGATTTGCATTAATTCTTTTCTGCTATAATTAAGTTGTAATCAGGGATTTACCACCCATCCACGAAAGGAAGGCTGATTACACTGATATCTGCAAGAAAACAAGTGGAATGTTCACAAACAAATGACTCTTAAGGCGGAAATAGTGCAAAGATGGCTGGCAAGACAAAAAATTTCATGTACCTCGGCTGAGAGTTGCAGAAATTCAGGTTCGAAATCTGCAGGAAAACTAGTTGAATGTTCACATCTGAAGCTTACCTTTCAAAAGGAGAGCTTTCAATTTTGCAATGTTCACATCTGAAGCTTACCTTTCAAAAGGAGAGCTTTCAATTTTGCCAAGGTAACCACGGGCTGGTGTGCAGCAATCGAGGCAGGTGTGCAGCAGTTTGAGCAGGTGTAGCAGTCCAAAATATGCAAGAAATAGGCAAAACAAGCATGCAACAAAAAAACACAGCTAAAAAGAGGGTTTTACTCTGCCTGTCACCCGACATGCCTGAAACGCCATTTCCAAGAAGCGAAAACCGCCAAAAACAGCCATCCCATTCAGGCAGGTCTGAAACAACATTTTTGGAAACTATGATTATCAGCAATAAACTTTGAAGGCACATAAATTATAATACTAGTTCTAGCTCTTCTAAAAAGATGAAAATACCACATCCGTGTTTATAGTGGACACACCCACAACTTATGGCTCCCTTCACAGAGAAGAAGGTTGCAAGTCTTGCTACCTTGCTTTTAGGCAAGTACCAAAGAGATGAAGCTTTGAACAAGACTTTCTTCTTCAGCTATTGGAATCCTCTCAAAGACTTAGACACATCCACAACTTAGCTCCCTTCACATAGGAGGAGCTTGCAAAGGCTCGTGTTCCCTTCCCTTTAGGCAAGTACCAAAGAGATGTTTGCTTTGGACAAGACTTTCTTTCTCGAAGCTCGTGTTGACTGTAAGAAATAAAATTTGAAGGCACATCAATGGCTAATGCTAGTTGTAGCTCTTCGAAAAAGATGAAAATACCACATCAATGTTTATAATAGACACATCCACAACTTATGGCTCCCTTCACAGAGGAAGAGCTTGCAAAAGCTCTTGCTACCTTGCCCAAGAGATGATGGGACAAGACTTTTTTCTTCAGCTATTGGGATTTTCTTAGTGCAAGCCTCATCAAACACATCCACAACTTATGGCTCCCTTCAAAGCAGAGGAGCCTAAGTCTCCCACAACTTATGGCTCCCAAGAGATGATGCTTTGGACAATACTTTCTTCTTGAGCTATTGAGATCTTCACGATGCAGGCCTCACCATAGCTTCTAAAACATTATAGCACACAAGAAGACCTAGAGAGGCTATACAAGGGATTGATTCATCTCACTACTGAAGACAACAAGGCTGAGAAAAAGGACAGCCAGCCTACAAAGAAGAGCACTGTGAAGATAGAAGAGGTAAATGTAGTCACTCATGAGAATGACAGTGACAGTGATGTACTTCTTGCTTCTTCTTTGAGTGCACATGCATTGATTGCAAATTCTGAGAATGACATGCACACTTGGATACTTGATTCATGTGCATCTTTTCATGTTACACCACATCATGAGTCGTTTTCTGACTACAATGGTGGTGCACGTGGTGTTGTCCACTTGGGGGATAACAATGCATGTACAATTGCAGGTTTTGGCAGTGTGAAACTAGCATAGCAGCCAAAAACGTCTGAAACGTTTAGAAACGAAACGTTAGAAACAATGTTTCGTAAGTTTCTTTCGAGAAAGGATAAAATGAAAAACGCGAGATTTTTTTATAAAGGGTTTTTTAATAGTTTTAGACAAGGGAAAGACGTTTTAAACCTCCATGGAACTTTCTCTTAGACAAAAACAAGTGAATTGAGCAAAAGTGATAAAACATGAAACAATATAGTCAAATCAAAATAACACGTTACACATCCATGATCCATAATCCATTATTGACTATTGTCAACGATTAATCTTTGAATAAGCTATACTATAATTAATCTTTGAATAAGCTATACTATAATCAAACCTTAAACATCATGATCATTGATTCATACATATCACATAAAGAAAATTGGAAGACATTTTACATAGCCCAGGTGCAAATAGCAATGTAAAATGGGTGAAGCGGCAATATCAAAATGACAAGTTACAAAATGACAAAATGTCAAAGTCCAAAATGAATCATGATACATCATAGATAACTCATAAATGAAACTAGAGTCATATAATGAATTGTCCAAACAATAATGGTCTATGGACACTACATTGACCAAGTGAAAATCCCAAAAGGTAAGACTCTAGAGTCTAATCCAAAATCATGAACCCTCATGAGTTATGACTCATGTTATGACTCATGAGTCACTACTCAAACTCATCATCATCACCATCGCTGCCATCATCATCCCCATGCTCATCCTCCTCACTCACACTCCAATCATAATAAATTGTCCAAACAATAATGGTCTATGGACACTACATTGACCAAGTGAAAATCCCAAAAAGGTAAGACTCTAGAGTCTAATCCAGAATCATGAACCCTCATGAGTCACTACTCAGACTCATCATCATCACCATCGCCACCATCATCATCCCCATGCTCATCCTCCTTACTCACACTCCAATTATCCTCTGTGTCATTTATGGCACTACCTCGAGCACTAACTGATACCATCCTACTGGAATCTTCTGTTGGAATTGATGCATCAACACCCCTGGCCCTAGATCTTGTTTGATGTCGAAGTTGTGCTCTCTCTGCTGCAAGTAAGGCCCACACCTCATCATCCTCATGTGTAGGCTGCACCAATTCTTCTAAGCTCCAATCATAAAGCCCTAGATCTTGTTTGATGTCGAAGTTGTGCTCTCTCTGCTGCAAGTAAGGCCCACACCTCATCATCCTCATGTGTAGGCTGCACCAATTCTTCTAAGCTCCAATCATAAAGCCCTAGATCTTGTTTGATGTCGAAGTTGTGCTCTCTCTGCTGCAAGTAAGGCCCACACCTCATCATCCTCATGTGTAGGCTGCACCAATTCTTCTAAGCGAATTTTCACCCTGAAGGAGTTGGGGCTGGTCTCATTTGGTCCCTCCAATTCTGTCTTTTGCGTAGTACTATTGACAGGGCAAAAGCGAGTAGACGCAAAAGCAAAGAAACAGAGGAGCTGGCATGGGAGTTGGGACTATCGATGGTCAACGGGGCAGGAGCGGACAATCAACGAGGCAAACAAGCGCACAAGCGAACAAGTGGAAGACGTGGCATGGAACTACCGACGATCGGCGAGCCAAAATCAGGATAGACGAGCGAGATGGGAGGCATGAGTTGTGACACCCTACACACTGGACAAGTCACGAGTGACGAAAGATATGTTTCTCTTGATTTTTTTTTTTGCTTTTTTTTTTCCATCGACCACAGACTAACACTAACCTTTGTTTTTTTACAAACTAACTCATGTTTTTTTTTCGAGGTCCCCCCTCCCCACGTTTTTTATACAAAGAAACGTTTCGTAAGTTTCGAAAGCAAAGAAACGTGTTTCTTTGCTGCTATGGAAACTAGAATTTCAGCATGCCTTTGTGTTTGTTTTGCATAATGCGAGGCATATACCTCAACTCAAAAAGAGCTTGATAAGCACAAGGTAGCTAGATGATAAAGGCTATCACACCACCTTTGGGGTAGCAAATGGAAATTTTATAAAGACTCTCGCATTGCTACCAAGGGCTCCAAAAGTGATACTTTGTATGCTTTGCATATATTTAGCGTACGTGACCATGTAGTCACCATAACCGAGCAGCCAAGTGTTTCTTTGCAGCATAGCCGCTCGGAAAATGGTGTTGCAGAGCGTATGAACAGGACCATTCAAGAGAAGGTGAACGGGACCATTCAAGAGAAGGTCCGTACAATGCTGTCACATATTGCTTTACCTCATAGATTTTGGGCAGAGACTGTTATGACAGCCGTACACTTGACTAATCGATCACCAAACAAGCAAGCCACATTCGTATGCTCACTTAAGACTGTTTGGCTACGAGGCATTTGTGCACATTCGCAATGAAGAGCACATCAAACTTGAGCCAAAATCTAGTAAATGTATTTTCCTAGGATATGGTGATGAAGGTGAAATGGGGTATCAATTATGGGATCCCGAGAAAAGAAAAGCAATACACAGCAATGATGTTATCTTTCCAGAAGATTGCATGCACAAACACCCAAAAGGACAAAGGAAGTCAAAAGGGTTGTATTCCGAGAGGAAGTAAGAATAGGACAGCAAAGAATGCCCATTAGACGGCAACAAATACCTACTGTAAATGTCACTGAAAATGTAGGGAATAATACTAAAAATGATCAACAAAATCTTGCCCATAATGTACCACAAATTCAATAAGAACATATGTCTTTGGAACAACCAAAACCAGCTATACAGCATGCTGAACTTGCACAACAGCAAGCTGTTAATGCAAATTTGCAAGCTGAACAGCCAGCAAATCTTGGCCATTGGTTCCGTAGGTCAACCAGAGTGCAAAGACAGCTAGATAGGTTAGTTCATGATGTCATTTATGTGGCTGATTATGTCATGTTGACAGATTGTGGTGAGCCATCATCCTTCGAAGGAAGCAATAGACAGAAAACATTGTAAGAAATAGCATAAGGCAATGTTGTCAAAGATGAAATCTCTCATGAAAAATGGCACTTGGGATTTGGTGCATTTGCCTAAAGGGCAAAAAGTGCTACCATGCAAGTGGGTTTACGAAAAGTCACTTCTGGTTCTTTGCCAAAGTACAAGGCATGACTGATTGCTAAAGGGTACATGTCATGAGGACATGTATTTTTGAAGCCTCACTTGACATATAGATTAATTTCTAATCGCAAGGTTAAGTGAATGTTGCACATGTGAGGTCTAACTGGGGTTAGAGTAAATTTACAAGCCCAAGACCCGAGGAAATCATGGGATGTCAAAGGCAAAAGTTACAATAAGTTATACCGCACGGGTACTTGGTGGTATTTGGTGCCAATTGTTGACCTAGGTCATTCATTTGGCCATAAGTGTCAATTGGTGACTCTACAGAAGTAGTGTTTAGGTACTTAACGCCAATCTGATGGTCAAAGATGACACAAAGACACTCGAGAATGGAAATTGCCTAGCCAATTTCATTATTGGCGAATCAAATTATTTTTCAAAGCACCAAAATAATTATTAGATTAATTTTCAGTATTTAAAGACTGAAAAGTAATATTTCATTATAGATAATGCTAGAAAAACCATTTGGAGGAGAAGATGCTGATGGTCTAATTTGCACCCATTCAAGCATCTTTTGAGGCAACCAAGGATAGGAGAAGACCAATCAACAACGGGTGACAGCATCTACAGATTGTTATGACAAGATAGCCATAGCAAATGATAGATTTTCTACAGTTTTTTACGAAGAGAAACTCAATTTTCTCTCTCCTCAATTTTCTCTCTCATCTCCCAACCTTTCTACAGCCCTGTTTTGAAGATTACAGCACTAAGATCACCAGAGGCTGAGAAATTTCAAATTTCTCTACTATATGAATTAAGAATGGAGATCATTGAAGAGTATGGGGAGGGTGTAGCTAGAGGTGATATGCCAGATGAGAAAGAAAAAGCTGCAAAACCCCATGTAAATCAACCAAAGTTATGTGCTCAAAAGCAAGATCCTAGCAGTGGGAGTGAGTCAAAAAGTGAAATGAGCGTCGACGGAGCGTATGAAGGGGACGACGTCTATGTTGCTGCTATGGAAAAACAGTTGATTATGGCTAAAGAGGCATTATCTAATGGACAACTAAGTATAGAACAACACAGGACGCTACAACAACTGATATCTACAGTGGAAAAGGGGCTGGCAGGGCGCAGAGTTCAACATGGGAAAAATGCCAAGCTACCAGATGCCATGAGCAACTCGGAAGAGGAAGATTCAGAGACCGGGGAACGGGATACATATGTAGAGGAGTCAACCTCAGGAAGTGTTCCAAAAATTGGAAGCTCCAAGACTTGGATTCAATGGGCTGAAGCTGTTATTAGACAAATTCAAGTGGGGAGACCAACAAATCAATGAATTTGAAGCATTTTCCATCTCCATCAAAGCAAGTGAATGCTAATTGACTGCTCATATCAAGGGGCAAATCAGATTAAAGACTTGCTAGTCATTTTGGACAGCAAGGGAAGTTGGAATACCGAAAGGGGTTCAGAGAATCCCATTGTGCACTTCAGTTTTGTGAATTTGTTAATTGTTGTAGATAGTGCTTAATCAAGTTATTTACCACCCTATCCGGGAAGGAAGGCTGGTTACATGGTTCCATTGCCGAGATACCACTCAATCCCTTGATCTGGTGGGCCCCAGGCACCTGATTGCAAGCCAAAGCTTTGTGCTAGTGCTAAATTTTTACTCTCAACTAAGAAATTACATCAATATGTCATCATCAAGTGAGATGGACTTAACAAGGATGATACCTCTCAATATGAACATTCACCTGGGAATGAAGGAAATGCAATGCATGACCTTGGACAAAGCTCAAACCATGGACAGCAAGCTGAAAATATTGCTATTGGGAAAGATGCAGAACCTTCAAGGCATAAGGAGACTAATGACCAGCAAAGTGAAGGGGAATTTGATGACCACTTCAAGAATCGGATTAGGACAACAACAAATCTCTTTGCTCAATTGATAAAGGATCCTCAATTTACCCGATTTTTGAATGCTCCAAAGAAGGACAACAAAGGCAAGAAAAAGAAGACGTCTTCTACATCTTCCGGATAGCAAGATACACCGAAGATAATGCCAAACCCTTCATTTGAAGCTTCTAAAGATGTTAATGAAATAAAACAGTTGGTGCCTACAGGGCAAGGAATGCAAATGCAAGGCCATCACAAAAGTGCCAATCAAATGGATTTTGGACAACTGAGTATGCATGCTATGATGGGGCGGCAAGGATATTTTAGTGGAAGCACGATTTTTCATGCTATGGTTGAACAAGGACCGCAAACGAGAATGTATGGCACTAATCCCTACGGTATGCAACAACCAATGCATGGTGTGCAAGGCCCAATGTATTCGATATGGCTGAAAATATACAAAACCCTATGTATGGCAGCATTGGCTTGATGCCTGGGGCACAAAGCAGCATGTTTGATACTACATCTGCACCCCCGAATGCTTATGGGGCTCAAGGAATGAATGTTAGACATGCAAATGCTCCGTTTGGCGCCGATTCTAATATAAATTCAGCAAATGCACCCTTTTTGCAGCAGCCAGTGTATGACAACTTGACACTTAAGGGGCAACAAAAGACTATGCTGAGGGTGGAAAACCAGTGAAGTTTGAAACCTTCAGTGGTGTACAAGATAGGCTGAAAGCTTTGACTTCCATTCAACAATTTGATGCAACCTATTCAGGGGGAAAATTCACGGAGTCCTCAAAGATTCGAAAGGCAGCCACTTTCTTGAAAGTGAGGGAATGCATTACAGTGGTGGTCCACTCTTTTGATGTAAGGTAGAGCACCGTCAACATGGGTACAATTCAAGCAAATGTTTGCATCAAATTGGTTGACAAGTACCTTTGAGGTGGACATCATAACACCTTGGAATAAGCTAGATGGCAAGGAATGTAAGAATTTGGAGCAATATAATAAGAAGTTTTGGGATACATTGTTGCATATTACTTTTTATCGCCCTATACCCCTTCATGAGCAAGTGGAAAAATATGTTTGTAGGCTGCCCAAAGGAATTAGGGATTTTAGCATTAAATCCACCTTGTCTAGCATGTCTCAACTCATAGAGACTGCTGCTACAGCCAATGCTTTGCTGCATGGGAGGAATTCGGGCTTCCTAGAGAGTGGGGAAAAACCAAATCGAAATTGTTTAAGGCTGAGAAAAGGGGCAGATCTGAAAAACAATCTGAAAAGTGGCCAAAACAGCAAAGAAAGGGCTTGAAAACATTGGCACAACGTAGGGAATTAATGGCTGCAAATAAATATTTCATTTGTGAAGCTGAAAATTTCAAAAAATCAAGGAGATTCTAAAGGAAAGAAGCCCAAAACATCAATGGGATTGGTGCTTGATGTTGTTAGTGATCAACCCAATAATGATGCTACTGAGTTGTCAAAGCATGGGGCAAAATTAGGGATCAACATACATTGATTTTCTTTGATAATGCTGCACAAGCCAACTTCATCTTTGTTGACATGGCCGCCGGTCTAGGCATTAGAGAGGATGAAATGGACCCATGGGGAAAGTTAGAATGGCATGTAAAGGCCATGCAAAGCCCGTCACACCGCTCATTGGAAAGCTTCGATTGCATATACAAGGATATGTGGACAGCAAAGAGTTCTTCATTGCTCCACTTGAAAAATGTGATATATTGCTTGATATGCCATGGTGTCACTGTATGAATGTAGTGATTGATTCTGGTAGAAAAAATATCACTATTCAGCACAAGGGAAAGGTACTCACACTTGATGTAAGTTGAAAGGTGAATCTCCTCCTATTGTATCTACAGCTACCATTTCTAAAGTAATGAAAAATCATCTTTCAGCATACTTGGTTTTTACTAAGGATAAAGAAGATAGTGAGAATGTTGGAAACATGTCTAAGTTAGAGGAGGATCATATGTCATTTCTGAAAATGCATGCTGATTGCTTTAAAGTTGTCAAAGAAGCATATGAGATGGGCAAATTTTCTCTCTATGTCTCATTTTCGAATTGTACATATTGATCGTGAAAAGAATGTTATGGCTAATACACTGTCACATAAGCCACAAATTTCAGCTGTCAACATGGTTTATCACACTGAGTTGGATGCCATAAAAGAGCAATATGTTGCTGATTTAAACTTTGCTAATGTTTATGATCAACTTTGCAATGGCCAAAGACATGAACACTTTGTGCTAAGAGATGGATTTCTGATGATGTATGGACGACTGCGTGTCACAAGGCAATTAAGGCCTAGAGTTATCACTAAAAGTCATGCTCCTCCGAATGCAAGACACGGAGGTATTGATGTTGGACGATTGTGTGTCACAAAGCAGTTAAGGCCTAAAGTTATCACTGAAAGTCATACTCCTTCATATGCAAGACACAAAGGTATTGATGCCACAGTCAATGCAGTGCAGCATTTCTTTTATTGGCCACTTCTGAGGCATGATGTAGAATAATTTGTTAAGACATGCATCTATGCCAAAAGGTAAAACATGATAGGCAAAACATGCCAGGTTTGTTACAGTCCTTGCCTATTCTAGATAAGCCCTGGCAGAGCATTGCAATGGACTTTATTGAAAGCTTCCTAAGACTCCTATAGGAAATAATGGGATATGGACTACCATTTGTAGGCAAGCAAAGCCCATTTCATTCCAATGAGGGAGAAAATAAAGGCTGATCATATGGCACGATTATTTTTGCAACACATATTTAAGTATCATGGTATGCCAGAGTCGATCATTAATGATCTTCCAGCGTTTCTACAACCTTGCTCCAAAGATTACAACATTAAGATCACCAGAGACTGAGAAATTTTAGATTTCTCTACTATAAACCCTCATCTGCAACAAAAATTAGGGTTTAGCAACAGCCTTAGGAAGCGTTCCAAAAATTGGAAGCTCCAAGACTTGAATTTAATAGGGCTAAGCTCTTTTAGTCAAATTCAAGTGGAGGGACTAGCAAATCAATGAATTTGGAGCATTTTCCAAAATAGTGCTTAGTCAGGTTATTTACCACCCTATCCGAGGAGGAAGGCTGGTTACACATCCCACAAGAGTCCATCCTCTCAACTCTGTCTGCAATTGCCAATCCACTGCGTGACAGCTTACAACTCTAAGGCCACAGTTGAACAATTCTCAGCTTCAGCCTTCAAAGTTTAGGGATCAAACTTCAAAGTTCAATATTGAGTTAGTGAACTTTGCACTCAGAACTTTCAACTATGGGCCTATGACAATGTGCAAGCAGCATTACAATCTACAAAGTGTGTACTTACCACCCAGACTCTCAACTATAAGTTTGTGACAATGTGCAAGCAACATTACAAAATATGTACTTACTACTCAAAGTCCTCTCAATGCAATACAAAGAATATACTTAGTGTAGACTGCAACATAAAGTTTGAACTTTAAAGTGCAGGCAACAAAGTACAAGTGCTCAATTATTGACAGTGAGCCACTGCAGTGACCAACAACTTGCAAGCCATAGCATCATCTTCTCGAGTCCCCTTGGCAACGTCTTCTCAAGCTCCTACACCTCATTATTCATACCAATGGCAAGGGTACAAGATCCAATGATTGGTCATGGTGGTGTGAGGTTGAGGCCAAAGGCCAATATCAAGGGACAGCTCACAACATTGGAAATGTCTCTTTTCTAGCTATGAAAGAACGGTTAGGGCAAACAAAGTAGGGCCCATTTCTTGAGAGAGTCAAGCCATCAAACGCTCTTTTGTGAGAAAGTCAGCCAAGAAGAGAAGCAATTTCTTCAACAAAAGGCTGCCCAAGATGCCATTTCAACACAAAGAAGAGCATCACGGCTGGTTGCAATTGATCCATACTCATTTGACACTGCTATTGCTACTAATTCTAGCAAACCAGGTTCAACTAGGCCATCATCCACTCCAACTCACACCACTAGCAACATAGGTGGTGGTGCTTTTGAGATGCCTTGCTCTACAACTCTTGTAGCACCTACTATAACGCATATTAAGCAGACCACTCTTGATGCGCATATTAATGCATCATAGCTAGTGGCAATTGATTCACACTCATTTGGCAGCTACTTCTAGCAAACCAACTAGGCCATCATCCACTGCAGCTCAAGAGGTTCAACTAGGCTATCATCCACTGCAACTCACACCACTAGCAACATAGGTGGTGGTGCTTTTGAGATGCCTAGCTCTACAACTCTTATAGCACCTACTATAACACATATTAGGCAAACCACTCTTGATGCATATAATGATGCATCATAGCTGGTGGCAATTGATTCACACTCATTTGGCAGCTGCTTCTAGCAAACAAGGTTCAGCTATGCCATCACTCATTGCAACTCATACCACTAGCAACATACGTAGTGGTGCTTTTGAGATACCTAGCTCTACAGCTCTTGCAGCACCTATTGTAACGCATATTACGCAGACCAATCATGATGCCCATATAAATGCCAAAAAAGAAAGGATGTAAACATGTCAATTACGAGATTCTTCTATCATGATCACATTACATTCAATGCAACTAGGTCTGGTACTTCAAGAACATGTACAAAAAGATAGGAGAAGCAAGACCCTCCTATGTTCCACCATCCTCGAAGTCTTAGATGTGTGGTGGAAATTATAGCTGAAAACACAAGGAAGTTAATGGCAATCAAATGGGGTAACTTTGATTGCAGATGGGTGGTCAAACACTCGAAGGCAATTTATTCATGGTATGGTTGCATATTCAAGTGGCAAGATATATAGGCCCTCCTATGTTCCACCATCCTCCAAGTCTTTGCGCATGACTCTTTTAGAAAAGGAGAGACATATGCTGGAGATTGTAGCTGAAAACATAAGGAGTTTATGGCAATCAAATGGAT
Source organism: Lygodium microphyllum (assembly GCF_053477565.2). Taxonomy (NCBI): domain Eukaryota; kingdom Viridiplantae; phylum Streptophyta; class Polypodiopsida; order Schizaeales; family Lygodiaceae; genus Lygodium; species Lygodium microphyllum. The sequence continues at coordinate 6,981,848 of NC_141144.1, read as the reverse complement.
TAACTTTGATTGCAGAGGGGTGGTCAAACGCTTGAAGGCGCGATCTATTCATGGTATGGTTGCATATTCACGTGGTGAGATATATTTCATAAACTTTCATGATGCCACTAAAACTAGCAAGTCATCGAATGTACTAGCAAATAGAGCTATATGTGATTTTGTTCAACAAGCATATCCACACATTACAATGTCTTTTTGCATAACATATTGCTTGAATAATTTGGTAAGAGACATTGACAAGTTGGATTGAATTGAGCCTGTGATTAAGAAAGTAGATGCTATGGAAACGTTTGTGTAGAACCATCACTTCATGCGTGCTGAGTTTGACAAGAAATCCAAGAAGATTCTTTTGAAGTACTCAAAAATATAGTTTGCCTATAATTTTTTTATGCTTGGTCCCTTAAGCAAATGCAATGCTCCTTTGAGACAAATCTTCATTAGTGATAAGTATCACACACATGCACTTATTTTTCTCAACTATTGTATGGATAAAATGTACTAAATGTGCAAAAGATACCTCAATTTGGGATGATGTGCATCAGATTGATGCCATGATGCAACTAGTGATGCATATTCTAGGACTTGCGAATAGTATACAATCGTACATTGGAAAAGTCTTCAAGGCTATGGACAGAATGATTGAGAAATTGCATAATTTCTTACCTTTTGATGATGAAGATGAGGATTGTGAGATGGCACAAGGGTATGAGGAGTTACACACATTATGCATCACACAATGATACAGTTATTATTCTCCTTTCCATGCAGTTTTATTTGTATTGGATGCTGAGTTTCAGAAAATAGGAAATCCGGATATAGTTGCATGGATAAAATGTACTAAATGTGCAGAAGATACAATGTACTATTGCATGGATAAAATGTACTAAATGTACAAAAGATACCTCATTTTGGGATGATGTGCATCAAATTGATGCCATGATGCACCTAGTGATGCATTTTCCAGGACTTGTGAACAGTATACAACCATGCATTTTGAGGCTATGGACAGAATGATTGAGAAATTGCATAATTTCTTACCTTTTGATGATAAAGATGAGGATAGTGAGATGACACAAGGGTATGAGGAGTTACACACATTATGCATCACACGATGATACAGTTATTATTCTCCTCTCCATGCAGTTGTATTTGTATTGGTGGATGCTGAGTTTCAGAAGAGAATAGGTAATCCGGATATTGACATTGTTGTTGATTGGATGACAGTCTTCAGAAAGATGGTCCCTAGCTCGAACGAAAGACACAAAATCAGAGACAATCTTGAAAGATACAAACCTCATCACGACATATATGATAGTGAGGATGCATAGGAAGATAGGTGTAGAGTTGAGGCTACCTTATAATGGAAGGACAATGAAGCCAAGAGACCCAAGTTATAGGCATTGGCTATCTATATTTTGAGTTCTGCTATGAGCTCCTCTTGTTTGGAGCAACTATGGAGCTCCTATCACGTATTCCTTCAAAACAATGAATTAGTTTAGGCGTGCAAAAGGCAAATGAGTTGGTATTTGTGAGCATCAATGCACGAATCTTGAAAAAGAGTGTGATTACACTCGCATATCAATTTGTGGTATGGGAGAAACAACAAGAGGACAAGCAAGAGCAACAAGCAAAGCATGCCCAACAATTCTATCATGGAGGCAGTGTATCAAAATTGATTCTAGAATTCTAGGAAGAATTCCAAGGGAAACCTGTCGAGCCTGGTGGCACACCCTCTTCTTATAGATTTTGTAACATCCCTACCCTACCCTCTCATATAAAAGGGGACTTAGAGGGAGGGGATTATCCCTGAGTATCACTTCTAGACTTCTACTCATTATTATTTCTTTTATTTAGTTTGAGTATCAACTTCACATGTTGAAGTCATCATTTGGCATTGTCACTTGTACTCTTTAATTTGAGTATTCATTGTTCATTTAACAATTGTTATGTTTCCGCTTTCAATTCTTTTATGTGACATTTATGATTTTAAGAAGATTTTTAATTGTCTAGTTTCATTATAAAGTATCTCAATTATATCTAGAAAACATATAAGTATTAGATTGCCATCCCCTATCTTCCCCCATCCCCCCCCCCCGGTCCCCATCCCTGTCCCCCCTCCCACATGCCACTTGACTATGCTTCACTTGGACATCGATACCTTGTTAGAAATAAGACAGTGAATGAGAGTGCGCAAGAATGATAATTAAAAAATAGAAGAAAATACGAAAAGGGCTAGGATCCACAATCAATGCAACATGAGTACACAAGGTGCCAAGGACATACATGACACAACAAATGGATGGCAAAGACTATCATAAGAATCTTCCTCCGTATCTGCTGAAATGTCAAAATTGGATTAGTCTATTGCTTTTCACAAATCATGACAAACTACAATACTACTAGATACAAGGGATGGGCAGTTTATTTGGATTCTTCTGCATAGGCTCCCTTACATCGGGCCAAGATCTGCAGATCCATGAGGTGCCTCAATACGTAAAACATTGTTTGCACTCCACCAAAAGCAACACTGCATTAACATATCCTCAATTGACCTACTGAAGAGTACTTGAAACACCTGCATGCTCTAGGTTGAGCAGAACTACATGCAGCATCTATTAGGTCACAACAACAATGTACAAGGAGCCGAGGTCTGCAGTCAATCCCCTGCGAACTGGTTCATCCAGACATGCTGGCTATGAGTGCAGTTCCACAGGTGTATATGATGGCCACTCTTGTAGCTCTTAATGCAGTTTCCTATCTTCCTGAATACAAATGATAGTTCCTCGTGTATGGCCACTTTTATGCAGCTTCCATCTTTCCTCACCTGGATACTTACTTTCTGCCATTCACTTTCACTGCTTCTGTGTTATCCCTTTTCCTGAACCATCACTTTGGTGAAGTTTTTGACATTAACCAAAAGTTATAGGCATCAAGAACACTAGTGAGTATTTAACCTTTAAAAACTTGACTGAAGAAACCAATACATGCCACTGAGCTTGGCTATTTAGCATAAATTCAATACAGTCACCCTTGTCCATATGGCTTTACCCATTTGTGATCAGCTGTGCCACTACGTTTTGATCTTTACAAAACCAAAATTCACTAAATAAACCCCTGATCATACATTTCTCCTTCATAACAACACTGACATATATGATGTGACACAAAAACGCAAATTAACAAAGTAAGAATGCAAATCAAGTCTGAGTACCCACTATCTGGACCCCCAAGCTGGGTAACCGCTTCAACAAAGCGCTCATGCAACTCCGAAGTCCATCGTAGCCTCTGCTTAGTGGCTGCTGCTGCCGCCGCTGCTGCTGCTACACCAGGCACCATGTCACTTGCACCATTGCTCAAACTCATATTGTGCCCTGCTGCTGATATAGGAGGCCGTTGCTCGGGCAGGGAGCTCTTGTGGGGTACGAGGCTTGTCGTCGAAAACTTCTTGGCCTGATACATTGTTCAAGATCGGGCCTCCAACTGCGATCAAGGAGTGGTAGCAGGAAACATAACTGCGCAGAAGGCAAAGGGAGGCGATATGACAAAATACGGAGGCCAGATACATGACACTCGAGCGCGGGCTGAAGAAAAGTTACCTTTTTCAGAGGTGCAGAAAGGGGAACTGCAACGAGTTGATGGCTAGGGTTTTTGCAGTGTCAATTGGAGTGACGATTGACATTCCTTTCGGCTTCCGGATGCCAGGAATGTTCCTGTCACTGACGGAGACGAAGATCAGGCAGTGGTTGCTTTTTCCATATCCGAGCTTTTGATGTTGCGAGGCAGTGCAGCAGAATGAGCTCGGAGGAAGGCGCGGACCATAACCACAGGCATACCCATAGCCATATCCACAGCTACAGCCAAGCTTATTTCTACAGAGGGTGAAGACGAGAGCCTTCGTTTTTTCTTTCCTCGCGTAACGGGAAGAAGAGAAGATGATTGAATCCACCCACCCTTCTAACCAAAAGTCTCTTCACATCCAAGCTTCCCTCTGGTTTTTCCCTTAAACATGAATTGTGATTTAAAATGTGGAACGCCCAAGTTCCCAACACGTTATCCTCCAATTTACCAGCCCACCTTACACAGCCTATCACGTATTCATTTTTACATTTTGTTTCCGTTAGACTCACATACCCGAATGCCCACAAGGGAGGACGTCTCCCCTCCAAATATTAGCCATGAAACATGTAGGCATCTCTTGTAGATACCAAGGATAATTCGCGAGCCAAGCAAACAAAGGAGCTTGATCACAACTGCCAACTCGGATCCTCCTACTTTGGCCACCCACCAAGGAGGAAGGTGCACCCAAGTGTTCAAGGGAAAAAGAGTCCCGACCGCACAAACACTTTAAACGAACACAAGTGTCCCTACCCATGGTGCACATTTTCACATAACAATGAGGGAAATTCTTACCATCCAATGTTTGCCAAATGCATTTTCTTATGTCCTCCTTAAGGCTAACATCAAAAAAACTGGAATTTTTCCCCATATACTTGCCACTCAATTGGATATCTATGAGCCAGTATTTTGGCCCAAAAGTCAAGATTTCATATTAAATGAGTGGTAAATCTTTCAGAGATTTGAAAGAAAATCGCAAAAGTATCTACACCTAAGTGATGGGCAACATTGATTAGTGCCCCTAGACATAACACAAAGGGCATGGTTGGTAATTCATCCTCATTCTCCCTTGTAAAGTCTTAGATAGAAAAACACTCTTTCAAGGATGGCAAAAAATCTTTGTCCTAACAAGTTTCTTTTTCCTCTATGTAACCATTCATGCATTCCCTTTTTACATAATTGTACTTTGCCTTAAAGTCCTTGAAAGAGGAATCTAAGTCCAACATCCAAAACTTTTTGCCTTTCTATATATCTTTCTTGATAGATAGAGTCTAGAGAGTGATTAATTGTTGAACAACAAGGCCACCAATGTTTAAGATCTCTCTTATAGTAAAATAAAGGAGAGGTAAGTAGCACAATGTTGTCTCAACTTTCTACATTCAAGATAAGAAACATAGTCGTAACTCATCCACTTACTTTGATAACAAAATTAACTTGCATACACTAATCAAAATTCAATGTAGATTAGGTGGAATAGTTTTGCCAATATGTATGATGCACCTCATAGGTATATAGATCATTAGCATCTTACAATATCCAAACGGGCATGATGATGCCATTTGACAAGTTATTGCAAAATCTAGGAATTATGAACTTAGCATCATGAAGTTTTGTAATTTTGTCATTTCCATTATTCTCTAAACCCATAACTATGTTGCATGCAACACAATGCTAGGTGCATTGTCTAATAATAAGAGCAAAGTCAATGCATGTAAGGTGATATCTTGTGTTGCAACTTTGCAAAATGTCACCCTTCATTCCTAATGACTACACTGAGTGAAAAAATGGATCTAAAATTTTCCAGTGCCACAAATATCACTTGGTTTAGAAAGGGTAATGATAGTAAGTCCACATAAAGCCTTCGAGCTAAATTGCATGGACAATATCTTATGGCATTTTTAATTTTGCCACCAAGCTCTCAAGTTCACCTTTTTTGCATCATGAATATCATGAGAAGCCATTTTCAAGCTCACCTTTTGCACTTGAGTTTATGTTACAAATTGCAAACTTTCCATTTTTTCCTCGAGACTATTGCTATGTAACTTCATTCTCACCAAAAGCATGCATGTGAGGCAATAAATTATAAGATGTTATTATGTGTTGTTGTAGTCATGCAATTTGAGCTTACTATATAAACACCTAGGCAAAACCATACAAGGTGTGAATAAGGAACTTTACAAGAAGTACTTAGTAAAGTCACAACACACCTTAAGCGCTGAAGTCGTGTAAGGGATCTATGAACTACACATTGCATGTGGTGATGAGGTGGTGATATCCACCTTTGTCATTCTCACACTAAAATACAAAATAATTAATTAAATGCTCAAACTTGAAATGTTTCTCTTCCTCAATGATCACATGCCCATTGTCAAACTACTACTTGGAATTAGTCTAAAGTCTAAGATGCTCTAGATCCCTATTATATAGCCTCTTAATGATATCTTTTATTATAACGTGCAAACACACATACACTCACACACACATGCTCTCTCTCTCTCTCTCTCTCTCTCTCTCTCTCTCTCTCTCTCTCTCTCTCTCTCTCTCTCTCTCTCTCTCTCTCTCTCTCTCTCTCTCTCTCTCTCTCTCTCTCTCTCTCTCTCTCTCTCTCTCACACACACACACACATTTGGCTTGACTGACATTGCTAGCTAGGCCCACTAATTGCACTGCACGTGATTTTCATCATTGCAAGTATGATGGAAAAAAGAAATTTTGATAGTAGTATAAAAATACCCTCATGAGCATCAATGATAGACTAATCATGTGCATGTTGCTCATGTGATACAAAAGGTAGAAAATCAACTTCATGAATCCTATTGGATGTAAGCTCCCTCATCTTAACGTGTTGACTGATATCATACAAAACTTCAGTAATAGTAGCCTTTACAACATCGCAATCCGAGGACTTAATTTTAGCATTGACATGCTGCTTGACACTTTGCAACTTAGTAATCATGCCCAAAACTCTATCATACTCAACATGCATCACTTCAAGCTTCTCCTTGAGAACATCGTTTGCATGAATTAATGCTTCCAAGTTTTTTGAGACAAACAATTGTTGCACAATTGCATATGGTTGAGAGATAACCTCAAATGTCCTCCCAGCAATGGAAACCCACTTATCATGCATCACTCTAACCAATGTATTCTTCATAGTAGCCAAATATGTCTGCATAAAAATAGAACCTTCTAAGTCCACCTCTAAATCATTCAAAAGCTAAAGCCTTTTCTGCATAGTGGTTGGCCACTCCTTAACTGCAGTTGAGGATATCTTACACTTTGACAACATATCACCATAATCATCAATTTGTCTTCTCAAAACATCCACTTTACTAGCATGCAATTGCTTCATTTTGTCCGTCTCAATAAGCGGAGTATCCTTCTTTTTCTTCATACAATACAATTGTTGCTGTAATGACTGAACCACATTCATTTTGACAGCACCACATGCATTCATATCAACCATAAACCTTTGCAAACTAGACATAATAGAAACATGCTTCCTCAAGGCTATGAGAATGTGTAATTTCTAACTTTTACCCAATTTTACCACTTTCCCTAAGAGTAGCCAACTATTGTTTTGCAAAACATTGTTACTCCATGATTCTGGTGCACAAATCGGATGTTGTATGCGTACGTAACGAGCATCGGAAGGTCCCCAAGAACAAAATAACTCTACTTTAGTTCCAAAAAGCAAGAGCAAGGATTTGCACGACATGAAGAAAAGAGACCAATTAGGTACAATCTCCCCCCATGCCTTGTGTGAGCGCTCCACAAAGCATGTATTTAATATTTTATTAATCTCCAAGCTCAAAAATAGCCCAATTTTACAATTAGCATGCTTTAGCTTTTGTGTTTGATTTTGTCCAAATAAAGAATAAAGCGGTTGGGTGTCCCAAGTATTGGGTTGTGCTTAAATACAATGACCAATAATGAATATGTAAACTGTGCGCCCATGCGCAAACAAAATAATAAATATATGTCAAGCACTTCAATAAATAAGCGAGTTAAAATAAATATTGGTGCCACGCCTAAGATGTGCGGCCATAAAAAATGATAATTTCTTCTAAATAACTTGAATACACACTATCACCCAATGCTTTCCAACGGCATCGCCGCCTGCTCTACACATCAACTGAAGCATTCACAATTGTTAGAAAATAATAAAATTAAACCAATAAAAGTGAATACTTAGCAGTCTTCAACTACAAAATAAATAAATAGGTTAGAACTCTATCTTAACCTTAATTTAATACGAGTGCACACTCTAAACTCATAAATGTTTATTAATTTAAATATGTATTTTGTGGAATCACTTGCTACGGAATCACCCACTTGCACATTTAATTAACGTGATGCTCGAAAAGGATAGGCGTCCCCATCAACTTTTTGCATAAGGAATCCACCTTGTGTACGAGCCCTGGCAAATAAATATAATTTTATGGAATCCATCGCAAAACCTCATGGAATCCACCGTGGAATATGCCTCTTAGCATCATACCCCCGAGGTGGGATAGCAATTGTCCTCAATTGCTATTAGCTCAATGTGAGCGAGCAGTGAGGGGTAAGCACTTAGGTCACGAGCGTGCATCCATTGGGCCTTTTCAACAGGATGATTTTTAAATTTCACCAAATATCTAGAATATCTACGGCCAGTTCTAGTGGTCATATAATTAGTGTCTAAAATTATTTTGGGTTCAAGGATTTCTGTTTTTTCTTCTAACAAAGGAGGATTTTCATAAATAGCGTGGATAGGTAATTGGCCTTTGAAAGGTCATAACAAACTAATATGAAAAGTATTGTGGATTTTTCAGTGTTGGGGTAGTTCTAATTTAAAGGCATTGTCATTGATTTTGTGAATGATTTTGAAAGGTCCATAAAATCTAGGAGCTAACTTTACAATAGGGTGTTTCTCAACACTTTGTAGTCTTCGCTTTTCAATGCGTAACCAAACATAATCATCAACTGTGAAATTCGTGGCTTTTCTTTTCTTGTTAGCTTGTCTAGTATATGATTGCTAGGCTTTCGCAATCATATCTTTAACTTCATAAAAATAAGTAGCATGCATATTGGCAATGTCATCAGTAGCTTTAACTTTGTTTGACAATGAAGTAATAGGTGTAGGCAATCTATATTCATAAATGATTTCAAAATGTGTTTTCCATGTAGTTGTATGTGGAGTATTATTGTATGCAAATTGAAGTAAATGCAAGTGTGTATCCCATGTTTGTGGTTTTGAAATTGTGTATGCACGTAAAAGATCCAAGATTGTACTGTTTGTAGCTTCTGTTTGCCCATTTATTTTAGGATGAAATGTAGATGAAAAATCAATATTTGTTCCTAAATTAGCAAACAAAGTAGTCCAAAAATTGTTGCAAAATCTAGAATCACGATCAGAAATAATAAATTTTGGTAAACCATGGTTAGAGAAAACAGTTTTCAGAAACAATTGAGCAGCTTGAGATGTAGTTAATGTTTTCTTGCATGGAATGAAATATGCATGTTTGCTAAACTGATCTACAATAGTCCAAATCATATCGCGATTAGCTTGAGTGTTAGGCAAACCAGTAATAAAATCCATTGAAATATGTTCCCATGGTCTTTCAGAATTGGTAAAGGCACTAACAAACCACATTGCTCACCATGGTATCGCTTAACTCTTTAACAAATTAAAGACTTAGATACAATGTTAGAAACATCAGATTCCATTTGTGGCCAGTAGAAATCTTCAATCAATGTACGTAAAGTGGAAATAGTACCTCTATGGCCTTGATATGGGGGACAATGAATTTCGTGCAACACAAATGATCTAAATGGAATAGTTACACATAACCTTTTCTCATAAAACATAAATCCATCAGCATAAGATAATGAATCAATTGGAATCCAGTTATTGGAAATTAATTTATTCCAATCAGCTTGAAAACTATGGTCTTGGCCATAGGTATCTTTCATAGGGATAAGGGAATCAAAAGATATCATAGAGTTGTTATGAATAGTTGGTCTTCTACTCAAGGCGTCGGCAACAACATTTTCTTTTCCAGCTTGATATTGGATAAGTGGATAAAAACTTTGAATAAAAGTAGCCCATTTAATATGATGGTCAAAGATTTGTGGCTGACTGAGGAGATGTTTGATACTTTGTTAGTCAGTTTTGATCATGAATTCAGATCCCATTAAATAGTGTTTCCATTGACGTAAAGCTTGTACTACAGCTAGCAATTCCTTATCATAGGTAGAATACTTGAGTTCAGAGGGTTTAAGCTTGCATCTAGAGTAGGCAATGGGATGGGAATCTTGCATAAGGATAGCTCCTATTCCCGATCCACTAGTGTCAGTGACTACTAGGAAAAATGGTCTATTAAAGTCAGGGAGTTGCAATACAGGAGCATGTGTTAAGGCATGTTTCAGTAAATCAAATGACTTTTGCTGATTTTCAAACCAATGATATACAATACTTTTCTTTAATAATTTTATCAAAGGTAATGCAAGCAATGAAAAATTTCTCATAAATTTTATGTAAAAGCTAGCAAGACCTAAGAAAGAACATAATTCATGCACAGTTTTAGGTATCGGCCAATTCAAAATTGCTTCTATCTTTTTAGGGTCAACTTTAATGCCTTGAGATAAAACAATAAGTCCTAAGTATTCGATTTGGGTTTCGAAAATTCGCTCTTTTCAAGATTAGCATATAATTGATTCTCTTTCAATAATTTGAAAACCAAGGATAAATGTTCATAATACTCGTTCTCATTCTTACTGAAAACCAATATGTCATCAAAGAAAGCAATGACAAAATGCTGATGCTTCAAAAATACGTGATTCATCATACGACTGAATGTAGCTGGTGCATTAGTTAAACCAAAAGGCATAACAAGGAATTTATAATGTCCAAATTGAGTTCTAAATGCAGTTTTGAAAATATCAGATGTATCCAAGCGTACTTGATGGTATCCATATTTAAGATCTATTTTGCTAAATATTATAGCCCCTTGTAGTTTATACCCTAGGGTTCGGATATCTATTCTTGACACTGATCTTACTTAGGGCACAATAATCAATGCACATCCTATAGGTGTTGTTTTTCTTTTTAACTAATAGGACAGGTGTACCAAATGGAGAACTACTGGGCCTAATGAGTCCTTGGGTTAACAATTCTTCAACTTGAGTTTGAATTTCTTTCTGTTCAATTTGATTATGTCGATAAGGTGCTTTATATGGTGGTTGTGAACTTGGAATTAAGTCTATTTTGTGATCTTCAGGACGTGTGGGTGGTAAACTAGGTGGTAAGTCAGTAACAAAACAATCTTTAAATTGTGAAAGAAATTGTGCGTGATTTTCCTTAATTTCAATTTCATTCACCCATATTAAGTATGATTTGCTACCTTTTCGTAATGCATGTTTAGCATATGTATGACCGAGCAATGAAAATTTATCGAAAGTGTGCATACCATGCAATGTGTTTTGTTTTCCATTAGAATGAATCTTCATTGAATGCATTGAATAATCTATATCAAGATTATATTGATGACGCCAAGGCATTCCTAAGATAATGTCACTAGATTGTAGAGGCACAACTGAGAAATTTCTACATTCAACATAATCACCAATTTTAATTTCTAAGTCATGCACTTCTTGTGTTCCATTGTATCTAGTGCCTAAGAATGCAACCTTGATGCGATAATGAGTGGAAACAGTATGTAAATTCAATTCTTTGACCAATTTTGCAGAAATAAAATCGTGTGTGCTCCCATCATCATGTAAAGCAGTCTTTTCTTTACCATACACAAGACATTTCATCGTTAATAAAGAATGGGGATTTGATATACCTAGTAAAGTATCTGAAATAGTGCCGATATTATCATCGTCTTTCGTGAAATCTGGCATTTCTTCATGGTCTTCATCTTCAGTTGCTCCCAAGTAGTTGATGTGAACAATTGGCTTTTTGGATTGACAATTCACCACTAGATGTCCAGGTTGATGGCATTTATAGAGCAGACTATGGATTTGGCTTTAAAAACATTATTGGTGATAGCATGAAGTTTAGGAATGTTGGGATTTGGTTGAAAAGATGGCTTAGGATTTGGATTTGTATTTAATGGTAAAGCAGGGGGTCGTGTCCAAGATTTACGGAATGAAGATGGAACAAAGCGATTTTGATTGAATCTTCGAAAGTTAGAATTGAATTGCTTTGTACCAAAGTTACCATTATTTGAGAATTGTTGTGGTCACTTCTCTCGTCCTCGAATTTTGTCTTTAGCATCATGGGCCAAGGAAATCTCATCCTCAAGGGTGGCTAGAACATGTTCACTTCCACATAGAAGTGACCGAGCAAACCAGACATAAACTTACGCTTATGAGTCACCTCAAGTATATCTTCGAGCATTCGAAGTTACAATAAAGCATTCCAGAAACACTCGGCGTATTGTGAGATAGGCTCACGATCTCTTTGTTGCAGAAGATCCCACTGTTTGATTACTTTTTTTGTGGAATTGGAGTGGAAGAAAATTCTGCAAAAAATTCTTTTGAAAAGTCTCCCAAGTAGTAGGACAATCAATGCTTTTGCGGATAACAGTCTACCATAGCGATGCTCTATCCACTAAATGATTAGTGACACTTAATTTTGTCTTTTTCTACATATATGTTCTTCATGGAAATAATCATTAAACTGACTAATAAAAGCAAGAACAGTCTCTCCATCGTGTAACCCATTGAAAGTACGAAATTTGAAATTTCTTTTACTTATCTTTGCTTCTTTTTGAATAGATTGTGCTTCAAGTGTCGCATCGATCGTGTGTCGTATAACATCTTCAGGTTGTGGTCCATCTTGATCGGCAGTAGATCGTTGAAGACTGGCCAATTGAGCTTGCAAAGTTTGATGTGCTCTTCATTCCTCTTGAAGCTCCATCATAATTAGGCCCAATTTTTGCTCCATCGTTGGTTCCGGTAAATCACCTTTGGCCATAAAATCTTCTATATTTTGATTGGTCATCCTGCAAAATTTCAAACAACCTCACACACTTGAAATCTTGTTAGCGGGATGAGCATAGCTCAAGGTCAGGTTTACAATACTTTTTTTTAATTTTAATAATGGCTTTTTAGCAATCTTTCTCCTTGACGGTTACAAAAATTGATGTCGGCCTTCTTCCAAGCGGGTACGTCTTCCGTATAGTCTACGTGTGATTCTCTACTTGTTGGAATTCATCTCTATCACAGCACAGGTGTGAACATAGGCTTGCAAGGAGTTATAGAACCGGTTCGGGTTTGATTTGTAGAAGTACTCCATATGAACCCCCACTATGGGAAGTTTAAAGATTGAAACTTTAAAGCTTAGAAACTTTAAGCTTGAAAGCTTAATGATTTTAATCAATAATTTTGAGGACGATGGCATGTCCTGGCTGACGTCGACAACCGTGAGTCCATGCTGATGCCGCAGTCGATTGAACTTTTAACTTAAGCTTTCTTTAAAGCTTTTTAAACTTAATCAACTTAAACTTAATGAAGCTTCTTCTCTATTCTCTGTTATGTCCAAGAGACTTACAAAGGATTTTCCCAGGTGGTCCTCCCAACAGAGACTGGTCTTTCGCGATCCAACATCATAGCATGGGGTTCTTCACCGCCATGAACGCATTGATATTGATGGATTGTCGCGAGACTAACTGTAGACCCCATTCGTTCCAGGAGCTTCGCCTTTGTGCAATATCGTAAGCAATTGGAAGCCCTCGATCTCAGCTTTGCTCTGATACCATTGATGCACAAATCGGATGCTGTATGCATATGTAGCGAGCATTGGAAGGTCCCCAAGAACAAAAGAACTCTTCTTTAGTTCCAAAAAGCAAGAGAGAGGATTTGCATGACATGAAGAAAAGAGACCAATTGGATACAATCTCCCCCCAAGCCTTGTGTAAGCGCTCCACAAAGTATGTATTTAATATTTTATTCATCTCCAAGCTCAAAAATAGCCCAAATTTACAATTAGCATGCTTTAGCTTTTGTGTTTGCTTTTTGTCTAAATAAAGAATAAAGTGATTGGGCGTCCCAAGAGTCGGGATGTGCCCAAATACAATGACCAATAATGAATATTTAAACTGTGCGCCCATGCACAAACAAAATAATAAATATATGTCAAGTGGTTCAATAAATAAGTATGTCAAAATAAATATTGGCGCCATGCCTAAGACGTGCTCCCATAAAAAATGAATACACGCTATTGCCCAGTGCTTCCCAGTGCCATCACCGCCTGCTCTACACATCACTTAAAGCATTCACAATTGTTAGAAAATAATAAAGTTATATAGACAAAAGTGAATACCTAGCAGTCTTAAGCTACAAAATAAATAAATAGGTTGAAACTCTGTCCTAACCTTAATTTAATACGAGTGCGCACTCTAAACTCATAAACGTCCATTGATTTAAATATGTATTTTGTGGAATTACCCGCTATGGAATTACCCACTTGCATATTAAATTAACGCGACGCCCAAAAAGGATAGGCATCCCCATTAACTTTTCACACAAGGAATCCACATTGTGTACGAGCCTCGGCAAATAAATATAATTTTATGGAATCAACCGCAAAACCTCACGGAATCCACTGTGGAATATGCCTCCTGGCATCATCCCATGGCAAATTAGCAAAAGCTAATAACCCCATTTATATCAGTCAACCCATGGTATTCAGCTTGGATGTATTCATGTAGATAATACAATCAATTAGAGGAGTAGCTAAGTCACCTTCCTCATCACTTCATTGTTGCAAATCAGAGTTGGAAGCATGACAAAGTGTGCACAAGAGGGAGAGAGAGAGCTCAAGTACCAGAATAAGATCTTGTTTAGTCAGTTGTTCAAGGCACAACTAGTACATTCTCCTCTATATTTGAGTGTATACTTTAGGCTGTTTATATCGCCTCTGGAGGTGTTAGGGTTAGGGTTTCCCCTGTCCTCCAGTCCATTTACACCTATCTACACTTATCCTCTCCAATGTAAGGAGAGTTTCTATGCTTATCTTTCAACACCCCCCCTAATGCCAGGTGGCATTGAGATAAAACATAATAGGATATCTCCCCTTAATTCACAATGAGATGCCTTTATAAATCAGGCTACAAGAAAAGGTTATAGGTAGAGAGTGTTACAAGACTCAAAAGAGTTGATCATCTGTGGATTGGGAGGCAAAGTTGGCCTCTAATTCCTTAGGTACTTCTAGAACACTAGGACACTTACTAGTGATTGCCTGGTCTTTTTGCATTTATTGCACTTCATTTTGTCAATATATTTCTTCCAGCAATTGCTCATAATATACCCCTTTTTTATGACAAAAGGAGCACTTAGTAGAAGTTGTATGGACTAACATTTGCTCACAGGAAGTAAATGCTGAAGACCCTTCAGTATGATTTCTCTTCTCTTCATCCAGGCATGACTGGATGGTACTTGCTAAAGTTGGGTTCAGGATATTTGTTAGGGTAGTCACAAGGGTTGGAAAGGCTTCACAGACTTTAACAGGATGGCAATGGCATCTTCATCATGGATGGGTGCTTGAACGGAGGCAAGTTGTGCCATAAGCCCTTTCATATGTGAAATAAACTTGCTTAGATCTTCTCCATGTTTGTATTCCAAGCTAAAAAACTCAATCTTGAGAAATATATTGGAGTTCTTCCATGTAGCACCATAGAGCCTTTCAAGCTCATCCCACTTTTCTTTTGCAGTTGAGAGTTAGTCAATGTGATGAATTGAAGATTTATCTAAATGAAGCACGATGATGGCCCGAGCTCGTTTATCATCTTCTACATCAAGGGGATTGGATGGGTTAATTACATGAAGGGCCAGTATCCTCTTTCCATCATTTTATATTTGACCAAGACTTGCCAAGGATGGAAATCTTTTCCATTAAATTTCCAAATTTGAGGACGAACATCAGCATATGTTGTGGCCATTGTGAAGGTCTTACCACTTGTTAGGACAAGGGTAGTGTATAGTCCCTTACAATCTTGCCACTGAATGCGGAAGCAAATCAAGGACACCCTTACAAACAATTGATATCAAAGTTGTAATGAGGAGAAAGGCTGAAAATCATACATATGTAATATTTCAAAATATGACTTTGACGGTCCTTTCTTATGTGCAATCTTCTTTCGACTTTTAATGGTCTTTTTAGGCTTCAATGATGTGAACTGAGACTGGACTTTAGGCTCCTTCTTGTGGTATGGTTTAGTAGATGAACCTTGTGTTGGACAAGGACAGTCTATGATTTCAATACTTATTTTTTATGACTTTGAGGAGAGTACAATGACACTCATCCCTCTGATTTCATTGACCAGGGTACTTGAAAAAACCACACATGATATGCAATACAAGTTTAGGATAGGATGGTCTATGTGTTTATAGTTGTACACATAGCCTTACAAAATGAAGTGGAGCACTTAATTGTTTTAATTTTCTAATGAAAAAACTTAGATTGTGTAAGTACCAGCAGTAATAATGATTGAGCAATGTGCCTTCGTGCTTATAAGCACTCATCTCTAGTTTATGTTGCTAGAGATGGTAGATGTCGGTCTTGATGAGCTTGATGATGACCTTCCAAGTAAAAGAACCTCTGAAATGAAGTTCTCATATCAGTAACTGATGCTGGAATAGATAACTCAGTGATTAAGATCACTGTTAGTGACCAAACATTGAAAATTTTGAAGGTTGAAAAAGCTTGAAGCTTCCTAGCTATGGTTGCCAAAGACCCACGGTTAGGGTTTGGCTTATAGCAGCCCGTAGAGATGGAATTTCTCCAAACCCTCTTAGGGAGAGATGGCCCACTAGGGAGGCTACGAAAACCCTATGGTGGCCCCAATGATTGCGCCCTCGTCAGCACGCATAACAGCTCGTGATGTCTCACCTGCAAATCTGTGCATGTTTCAGAAAACATGTAATGCTGCCCACCACGTCATCCAATGTCAGGGATTGATGCACCGTGCTGAAGCGCTTAAGTTGAGGATGAAGTCTCCAGAAGAAATCAGGAGCTAACACTGCTTCTATTGCACACAACAACTCCTCCAAGGTTAGGGGGTCTAGCTAGCTATGGTAGAAAAGAAGGTAATTGAGATGGCAAGAGTTCTTCTTGTGCACTTAGATATGTAAAGAGGCTGAGGGAAGCTGAAGGATCAAAGATGGCTCTGATACCATGTTGCAAATCAGAGTTGAAAGCATGCGAGAGTGTGCACAAGAGGGAGAGAGAGAGCTCATATATACAAGAACAAGATCTTGTTTAGTCAGTTGTTCAAGGTACAACTAGTACACTCTCCTCTACATTTGAGTGTGTACTTTAGGCTGTTTATATAGCCTCTGGAGGTGTTAGGGTTAGGGTTTCCCCTATCCTCCAGTCCATTTACACCTATCTACCCTTATCCTCTCTAGTGTAAGGAGAGTTCCGATGCTTATCTTTCAACATTAAAATGGCTAATGATGGTTTTGGGGTTGTCTCCTTTGCCTTCGAAGGTGTGATTTCAGGAGGGCTATCACTCCAATCCTCCTCCTCGTCATGTGCTTCTTTTTGTTACTATCATCTTCTCTTCAAGGGCAACTTTTGATCTTTCTTTCCTTGATTCTTCACCATGACTTCACCAACAAGGCACTACAGAAAATGTGGTTGTGTGAGAGAGTAAGAATTAGATGAAAGATGAAGGCAATGGAGAAAAGTATAGTGCTAGTTGTTGGCTTCTCCAAATGTACAAAGAAGCCAACATTGCCTCTCTGCCATAGTCCCCCTTTTTTTCCCCTTTTCCAAACTCACACTAAGTGAAACTCCACAAAAAAGGAAGCCATCCACATACTCATTACATCAAGTACTTATAGTGAGTTTAATACTCGCCTTTTGCTCCTTCAATTGGCCTTCACACAACTAAAACGTTAAGACTTCATATAGTTCCCATGGTAAAATGCCTTCAATTGGAGTTAGTTAATCCAATATCCCATCATCCATGATTTCATGGTTAGAAAATATAAATCTTGTCAAAGAATACTTCACCCATGTGATGATAATACTCTCCCATGTCATCATAGTCTGTGAAAAGCCTCTAAACATATATTCACCATGGCCCAAGTTCCTGTGAACAAGCCTTGGTTGTGCAAAATACCACTACTTCATAAAGTCCCATACTGCTTGCAATAGGATTGCGGACAAGTCCAAAGCATCCCGCACCTCATATAGCAAAATCAAGACATGTATGGCTTCTGGGCGAGAATAAAAAATAATTTGAAAGAGAAAGATATCAGCAACAATCTCACATTGGTATAGTGATACTCCATGTTGAAAATCATTCCGTGAAAAACTACAAACAACCATAAGAGTCAAAAAGTCATAAGTTGCTATATCAAGCAAAAAATCATAACTTGATGTATTAAGTAACACTGCTAAAGGTTGAACCAAATTGACTACAATTGTCTACTTTCCTAGTGCCTCTTCAATTGAGTCATCATAGTCTGACCTTACCAATACCTACAATTTGAATCCATTAATTGCTGGCTTAGTTATCTCACCCTGTAGTGTGGCCAAAACAAAAGTTCATTGATTTACATTTTTGACTACTTCATACAAACCTATATACCACAACTTCAACTTCCCTGGGTGCTTACCAAGCTTAGAATTATACACCATCACAAGATTTCCCTCCTTAAAAATCTTCTTTTTGATGTGTTGATTGACCCTTGCTTGTCGTCTTGACTGCACTATCGCTGATAGGTAGTGCACTAGCTATGATTCAATCCTCTTCAAGTTACATATGCTTTAGTAACTTATCATGTATTGAATCCACATTAGATCATCTATGAGTTACTGCTAGGAACTAACTACTCCATTAGGACCACTGCTCTTCAAGTCCATAGACTAACTTGAACGAGGTTAAACTTGGCGATACCTTATATGTTGTGCAAAAAGACCATAGTGCTGAATCTAATTTAGTGTCCCAATCATTACGATAATCACTGACTATCTTCTTAAGAATTTGTCACAAGATCTTGTTAAAACTCTCGACTTGCCCATTTTCTTGAGGGTGGTAAGATGTTGAATTTTTATGCAAAATCATATGTTTAGAAGTTAGATCTTGAATCACTTCATTCAAAAAATGCTTAGCACGGCCACTTACCAACTCTACAAGGTAGCCAAACCTAGTCAATATATTGGAATAAATTAACTATGCTAAAACTTTGGCTTTAGCCCACTTAGTGTAGTAGTTTATACATACCAAAATATACAGATTTTTACTCTAGTGGGCTGTTGGTTTAATAGGGCGCCTACAAAATTAATGCCCCACTTTTGAAAGGGCTCTAGAGGCATGATTGGATGATCTTGCATGCTCTCTTTAGGCTAAGATTGACCTTCCCGCATACATGTAATGCATTCCTTCGCATATTGATGAGCATCTTTGAGCACCATTGGCCACCATAAACCACCTTGTAGAATCTTCTTACATGTAATCTCACTTGAGAAATGACCTCTTGCTAGTCCCACATGTGCCTCATGCAATATAGTGGGTTGTTCTTTAATAGTCACACAACTTATATAGCACTCCCATAATAACTTGAAAGTGTTTGCTTTGCAATACTAACCTTCTATGGTGATCTCTATACAATTCTACAAGCACTACTCCATCAAGTAGAAAATTCAACATTTGGTCATAGAAAGAATTGAATTGATATACTTGAATATTGAATAGCTCTCCATCAGGCTAATCATTTACCCTTGTACAGTGTCTGCTGACTCAATCTTGCTCAAGAAATTAACTATAGCATGGTCTTTTCCTAGTGTATGAACTATTTTATAATAAAACTCTTGCAAAATAAGCATCCACCTTGCTAATCTTTGTGTAAGCTATGGCTTGTTAATGAGGTACAATAAAGCTTGATGATCCATATGAAAAATCACTTGGTTTTCTAATAGGTAATGCTTAGATTTTTGTAATGCAAATATCATTCTAGGAGCTTCTCTCTTAGTTCATATATTTCTTCCTTAGCTATTATAAGCCTTCTACTTACATAAGTCGTTAAATTAGAACCAGCTTGCAGCATTTTCTTGCATCAGGACTACACCCATTATAATGTCAAATGCATTAACATGAAATGGAATGTTTCACTGCGAAGGTTACAAAACCGGTGCCACCACGAGTATCTTCTTTAGTATATGAATTGATCATGCCTCCAAATAAACTGAACTCCCTTCTTAGTAAGCAAAGTGAGTGGGGCATAGATATGAACTAAATACCAAATATACCTATTATGCCATTTCACCTGGCCCACAACATGCATCACTTCTTGAACTATTGTTGGTACAATAGCCTTTTGAACTACCTAAATTTTCCTTAGATCTATAGGCATACCTTCATGTGACATAATATGGCCTAAAACAACCCCTTGTTTAGCAACAAAAACTAATTTAAATGGGTTAAGAGACATCTCGAATTGACGTCATCTTAAGCATAGCCTAAGATGTTATAGGTGATGTGCTTTCTTACCAAACACATAGAAATCGTCTTTGAAAACTCTCATAAAAGTAGTGAGATATGGATCAAAGGTTTTATGTGTTGCACCTTGGAACTCTGTGGTTTGTTCTTTAACCTAAAATTCATAAAAATACTTACAAATGCTCCCCATTCCATTATAAAAGTGGTCTTATCCATATCATCTGGATGCATTCAAATCTGATTATATCCTAAGAAACCATCCAAAAAAATTGTAGATCTCATGACCTACTAGATTATCCAATAAAGAGTTTGTAATAAACAGAAGAGGGAATGGGTTAGTTATTGCTGCTACATTCAATTTTCCATAATCCACACAAACCCATATCTTGCTGTTCTTTTTGGATACTACTACAACAGATGACAACCAAGTCACTTCATTCATAGGCTTAATGAACCAAACTCTAAGAAGTTTGTCAATCTCTTCCTTTGCCTATTTAGCATAGTTTGGATTCATGCAGTACCTTTTCTGCATAATAGATTACCATTTGCCTTCAATTTAATCCTATGCTAACACAACCTTGGATCAAATCCCTTCATATAAGTGTACTACCAAGTAAAAAAATCTTGGAATTCTTGGCATAGATGAATCAACTATTGGTTGAAGTCTTCCTTAACAAAAATACTCACCTTTATTGGTTTAGAACTTGATTCAACATCCAAATATACTCTTTGAACATTATCTTTAAGCACTCTTGTTGACTTGCTCATAATGTATTCATATTTCAACTCGATATCAATAATGGCTAATAATGGCTTGGTGTCTGGCTCTATTAAGAGACTTTGTTGTCTCTGATGAAGCATTTTCCTACTCTTTGAGAGTGTCCACATTAGTTATTTTCTTCCCTTATGACAATCACTGCTTTGGCCATTCATTCTAGTGTTCTGTTGTATCATGTCACTATTTTTCTATATCAAGTCCATGCTTGCCTACAATAGTGAACTTCTTCTTCATCATCTTCAATCTCTGGTGCAACATTTATTGTCTGAGCAACCAATAAATAGTATTTGGATTACAATACTACTTGATTAACTCTATCTAACTTTACCTCCTTGTTGCCATGGGGAATGATTATCATATCACCACCCCAATCCTACGTCAACTTGGATAATCTAAATTGCAGCCTTCCCAAGACCATGTGATATGAATTTCCTATACCTTCCATTTGTAGGACAGAAAACCTTACCTTAAACTTCAGTCGTGCAACTCGAATGAGTCAATTCTTCAAGATCCCCAAAGGTTGAAGCCTCCACTATAGTCAACCATCTTGACTTGAAATGGTGATGGTCCTAGCGTCTATAATTTATGTGTAAGATATGGCTCTTTAGGTATAATATTTGCTCCTAAGCCTCCATCTTATAATACATCATCAGATTTAATATCCAAGTATTCCACTTGTATGGTTGGCACTTTATAATCCACCACTTCAGACTATGTGCGGATGATGGCTTGACATTTTGAAATCTCCTTGCTATTATCAGCAGCATAATGTTTCCACACTTGTCCTTGATTCATCATTACTTTGCTAAGAGTTTCTTCTTGTATCCTGGAATTAAGTCAAGGATCCATTCTAAAGTTAGTTGTAACCAAGATCTAGCTAATGCAACAAATAACTCATGGAAACCTTGATATTGTTCATAAAGATTTGGACTTTGTTGTTGGCACTGAATTGTACCCCTGTAATAAGTGGCAAATCTTACTATTTTTCTATGTGCTGCAATTGACTCCCTTGCACTTCATATAGCAAATCTACTGCATTGAGTTGTTTTGACTACTTTTTTTGTTGCAACTCTTGAATTTCTTTAGAGACTACTTCTCAAGCCTTCTTTTAATCATCCCAATTTACATTGTGCTTGGTTTTAGCCCTAGTGATAGCTAAAACAACTATCTCTTTTAGACAATCTTCCACAATTATATGGTTTGAACAATCATAGCCTACTGGTGACTCTAATCCATGTTGGCTGACATTTAAAACACCCTTGCTTGGCATGTCTTTCCAAAGAACTTTAATTTTCTACTCTAGCTAATGGGCCTATTGCCTGGCCTTCCGTGAACTCTGTAGGTATTTCAACCAAGATCACTATTGCACATGCTAGTGGTTGTTGTCCATGAGGTTTGGTAGTTGCATTTCTTGCTGCTCTCCAGTCTACATTTCCCTTTCAATCCTATGGCATACCCATAACTTAGAGTTAGGTCCTAACATATGTCTATGCCTACCATAGTAATAGCAAGGCCCTTACTACCTTTATTAGGCATTATCCCACTACATTGGTTGGTCATTGCCCCATTGCTTAAGTAGATGACCCTTTTAGCCAAAACCTCTAAATCCACACTATTGTGCCATCTTAGGTGCAATTTGGTTTATCAATGTTGCTAGTAGTGCTATTTGTTGTCTTACATTCTACACCATTGGATTATACCAACATTCCCTAGCCTCATGGCCCCACCTTTTGACATATGCTACATGACTTCACATTCCTAGGAGTATTAGTGACTCCCATATCCAACAATTGTTTTTCTATTTTCTTCTCTAACATTTTTTCCAAAGTAGTCTTATCCTGTTTTTCTTTTCCTTTCTTCTTATCTTTAGAATAACTGTTATCCTTCATGGATTTCTTTTTATACTGCTTTTGCCTTCATCTACTCCTATCATCATCTGATTCGCTTGATGCGGTATTGGACTTAGAACTTGATGAGGAATCCTCTTCATCATTGTTATTGCTGAGTGCTATGTTTTTTGGGCTGATTTTTTGTTGTTTTTGTTGCTGAATGGTTGTTTTTTGTGATAGTTTGTTTGAGTTTGAAGATGTTTTGAAGTGTTTGGAATGGTTTGAGTATGTTTGAAGGGTTTATGTTGGCTTTTGACGAGGATATGATTTTGTGAAGGGTTCTGTGATTCTCTCTGTTTGGTTATGTAAGGTCTGATTTTGTTCTGTTTTGGTAGTTGAGGTGGTTGAATGGATGTTTTGAGAGATGATTAAGGTTGTGTTAAAAGGTTGATGAAAGATTGAATTGGTTTTGGTTTGGTTTTTATGGTTTTTATGGTTTATGTCGATCTTTTGTAAGGTTCTGTAGCTTGTGTAGTCCTGTTCTTTTGTTGTCCTGTTGCTATGTGGTCTGTTATGTTTGTTTTTGTTGAGTGTTATGTTGGATGTGTTATGTTGGATGTATGGATGTTTTGGGAAGTGTTTTTGTCTTAGGAAAAGGATAAATGGAAGCTTTAATCAACCTAATTGAAGTGAAGAAGTAGCTGATGAAGATTGACAGAAGGTTACAGAAGAACAATGATAGAAGCCAGATCTCACATGACAGTATGATGTCTCTGGTGCCTCTTCGCATCAGGCATACCTTTTGGGAGGTGTATCTATGACCAAGAGAGGATAATTGAGTGCTATTCTTGAGTATTGTAGTGAGGAGATGATGTACTATTGTGTGTGTGTGTGTGTGTGTGAGAGAGAGAGAGAGAGAGAGAGAGAGAGAGAGAGAGAGAGAGAGAGAGAGAGAGAGAGAGAGAGAGAGAGAGAGAGAGAGAGAGAGAGAGAGAGAGAGAGAGAGCCAATTCTATCACGACAATGTATCTTTCTATGAGAGATTGAGAGAGAAAACTATGAAGACATTGAAGATGAATACTATGTGATTGATTATTTCCATTCAAAAGTGGTGTATTCCTTTGTGTTCCTTGTTTTATTGATGGATTCTATGAAGACATTGAAGATTATGGTTGATTCTATCAAATCCGTGGGAGATATTTACTATGATGATGCGTGAAGAATTGATGTTTTCCTTGTTTTGGTTCTCTAAAGGATGAAATAAAAGCTTGTTGATATTACAAGATAGATTTTCTTACAGTAGAATCCACTTTTCCTTGGTGTTCCTCTTGGGGCTCCATGTTTTTGGTGCGCAGCTGGGGAAACTTGCCATCAACAAGCATCAGAAGAGGCTGAAAATGAAGGAAATGGCATTACCAAGAAGAGGAGAATTTAATGGATCCTTGCAAAGTTCCTTTTTCCACTGAAGAGTTGGAGATTCTTATTGCCAAAGCCACTTTCCACAAGAAGTTCATCCCACAATGGCGGAAACATATTACCATCATGATGCATCCTCTATGTGGTGGACTATTTCCTCTTCGTGTTGAAGCAACAGAAACTTGCATCTTGGTAGCAAATTGTTTGGAAACAAACTAAAGAGCAGGAACATAGAGAATGGCCATCCATGGAAGATTTGGCATTCGTTGAGAAGTTTCCAGACATCATCAAGTGGGAGATCGTGAAGAAGCTTCAGGAGTCGTGGTCTGTGGAGGTTCACAAAAACAAGAAACTATTTCCTCTTCCTGTTGAAGCAACAGAAACTTGCATCTTGGTGGCAAATTGTTTGGAAACAAACTGAAGAGCAGGAACAAAGAGAATGACCATCCATGGAAGATTTGGCATTCATTGAGAAGTTTTCAGACATCATCAAGTGGGAGATCGTGAAGAAGCTTCAGGAGTCGTGGTCTGTGGAGGTTCACAAAAACAAGAAAGAAAAGAGTTGGAATTTGTTCGTGGACGCTCAACAACAAGATACATGGGATGCTTGGTGTTCTGATAACCTTTTGTTTGTCCAATTAACAACCCACTGGAAGTTGGTAGACAGAGTGTTCTTTACAACATACACTGTTGAAACCCTCAGAAGCTGGCATTATTATAATGATGACACAACAACGATATTAATATGAACGAGTTTTGATATTTTCAGAACGGAATATCTCCCCCTTTGTAGTGGTTTGAGAGCTGAATTCAGAGATGTTGAAAAGAAGGAAGTAGAAGAGATGTTGGCCAGAGAGTCCTCCAGAGACTGAAGCCCCTCTCTGATTCTATTTTATTGAGTACAGACCAATTGGTTGGAGCCAACCCCCTGATGAATGATGCAATCAAGAGGCAAGCACTAGAACGAGTCGAGAGGTACGTGGGAAGAGAGAAGGCAAGAATCAAGAATGAGAACGAGCTTGTAGCAGAAGCCTCTTTTGATGCCCTAAAAGCACTCTTTACAAAAGTCCCCATGTTGACTCAAGGTCCCATTCCTAGTCAAATTTGTCTTGGAAATATTGATGACAGGCCATCAAATGAAGTCCCATTGCCAATTTTTAAGGGAGAGTACAATGAAGACCCTGATCTTCATGTAGCAGAGTTTATGGTAGCATGTGTGGCTAACAATGCCAAAACCCCCTGAGCATTGGTTAGCAATCTTCCCCGCCACTTTTAAGGGCGCGGCACTTTAGTGGTCTGAGAGACAAGAAGCATGAACTTTTGGCACATGGGACGACCTAAAGTTGGCATTCCTCACTAAATTCAGGCGTGAAGGTTTTGAAGAGTGAATGCGAGAGGAGTTCATGGTGAACCTAAGTCAGTCCTTTGGAGAAAGAGTAGAAGCTTATGTCTCGTGAATGGAATCCATCCTAAAGAGATGGACTAACCATTATTTGGACGAAGGCATCCAAAAAGGAGTGTTCCTCAGAGGCCTATAACCAAAAATTTGCAAGTTCATGGAACTGAGAAAACCAGTCAATCTGCAAGCTACAATGGAAGGTGCAAGATTGTATGACGAAGTTGAAGCAAGGCTATCAATGACTTCAGGAAGAGGAGTCTTACTCCTCATATGCCAGGAATGATATACCCACCAAATGCAGTCCCACGGATAGTTCCCTACCCCTATTCCTAGATGCAAACAATGCCACAGTACAGTGCACCTAATCCACAGTGGTCGCCACAGACAACAAATTCTCAAATGATGGTTCAACCATACCATCAGTAGTCTCAAACAGTTCCTCCAATGGTGACTCAATAACAATGGAACCCTACCAACTGGAATTAATAACCCCAAGTCTCAACAAGAGCTCTAAATCAGAATGAGAATAGAGGACCCTCTAGATGAACCCAACCTGTATATGTAGTAATTACAGAAGCTTTCCAAAACCCTACTACAAGTACTCCAGGAGGTGAAAATCTAAAGGACTGCTTTTCCAACTCAGTCGTAAGTATCAAGAAAGAGCTTATGGATGTGATTACAGAGGAACTACAGATACTGAAGGTGAATACCGCCAATATATCTACTCCTGCGAGAGGTGGGAGAGATGTGATGTGTTCTAATACATGGTGCGGAAAGTGCCATCAAGCGGGACATTTAGCCACTGAATGTGCTCGAAAACCAACCATTCATGAAGCTTCTGTTCCTAGTGTTTGAGGAAGAACCATATAGAGGATATTTGCTCTCTGAAAGAGATGCATGAATGAAGACAGAAAGATAAAAATACAAGATTCAACTTGCTAGAATCCAAAATGACAACGCAGGACATTGGACCAAAGCCTAGGGAGTTTGGTCCTAAATTTGGTCCAAGGAGGTTTCCCTCTCAAAGTTATAAAGGACGACAGCCTGTCGGTGGTTAGAGATCAGAGGTGGAATGTTATAGATGTGAAGAAAAGGGTCACATCTCCCCGAATTGTCCAAACCCTAGAAGATATGTGGATTACAAGCCCTTATGCAGCATATGTAAAGGAGAAGGCCACACTGCAAGGGATTGTCCAAGTCCAGCCCCTCTCAAGGCGAATGCCACTGATAGCCAACAGAAGGCACAAGAGCTTGCCTCCCATTTGGTAGAGTTGGAAGTTTCTGCTATCATGCACGCCGAGAAGAAGGAACCAGTTGTCCAGAAAGAGAACAATTCCCCTGCGAAGAGTGTGAAGTTCAACCTACCAATAGAGGGACAGAGCAATACAGAATAGAACAGTGCAGTATAGAGCACGATACAGAGGCACCTCCAAAAACAGAGGAAATGTCGATGTTGCCATTACTAGAAGAAAAAGGAAAGATGAAAATGGGTGTAGCCCCATTCCCCAGTAGGTTGGAGAAGCCCATGGATCCTATCAAAGATTATGACTTGGTCAAAGACCTAGACACTTTTAAACCAAACCTAACCTTCCGATAGTTGCTGATGCCGTCTTCCAGCTGCCAAAAGAAATTCAAAAGCATCTTGACAAGAAAATGCGGCCTAAGGATTGCTCTCCCAACAATAATAAAGTCCAACAGAGCCTAGAGCCTGCAAAGAAAGTGGATGTGGCTAATGCCTTCCTAGATCCTAGAACTCCAGAGATTAGTGTATGGATAGAAGGATGCTTTATTTCAGATGCATTGATTGATGGAGGCTCATCAGTAAACATAATGATGGATGTGACAATGAAGGACTTAGGTTTGCAAGGAATTCAACCTACATAGTGGCTTATCAGATTGGTAGATCAAAGTAGAATTAAACCGTTGGGCATCCTCCCAGACGTAAAAACAACCCTTGTAGGAAGAGACTGTTGGTTGACATATTTGGTGGTCAAACCAAATTCTTATGGGACTTCATACCCTCTATTGTTGGGAAGACCTTGGCTTTTTGAAGCAAGAGCCAAGCCAGACTGGTTCAAAGGAACCCTAATCCTAGGCAGAGGACCCAACAAAGTGGTGTTGAAATTGTATGGATCGCAAAAAGGCAATGGATCCACATCCATCGAAGTCATAACCGACTCCTCCAATGAAGTAACAAATGGTACATCAGGTGACGAAGAGGCTGTTAAACAAAACTTTCCCAAGAAAATAGAGGCACAGTCCCTAACAGTGGGCACTGTAAGCCAACTACCGAAAGAAGCCAAGTCTTTGTCCATGGGAGAATACCTCCTGCCTCAACTAGAATTGACTTTTGAAATCACCTCTGACATCGAGATAGAAGTATGGATGTACTCTTCTCCTTGTTACATGGCAGTCGTAGAGATAGAGATAGAGACAGAGACAGAGGCAGAAGCAGAAGTAGACACAAAGGCGGAAGATCTATTCTTCTCCTGCAGAGCCTCTACAGAAGCAGAGACAGAGCCTCCAAAGGAAGAGGATGAAAATGATGAGGAAGAACACAAAGCAGGTTATGAAAGTGCAGATGAAGAAGTTCCTTTGATAGCGGACGATCTTGTTGATGTCCCTACAGAGACCTCAAAGGCTGAAGATCTCGGGGTGTTGGATGGAATGACCATGGTTCCATTTGGGTTGACCAATGGACCACAAAGTATGCAGAATCTACATAAGCAATGGATCAAAGGTATAAAAATTAAGTTTACTAGTGGCTCCTGTAGCCATAACCAGTCATTCTTGAGAAAAGATGATGATGATGCCCCTTGTCAACAGACACTAGAGCCATCAAAGCCAGGCTTATAGAAGGTCCGTGCTATGTGACATTCCTAGACGCATCCTCTGAAGATGAATCCCTAAGTCCAGAAGAAATCACCAATCACACAGAAGCAAATAAAGCTCTGATACCCTTCCATCAATCTCAACAGACAAATGAGTCATTTGTTCAAAAGGAGGACACTGGTTCTAGTGGGACATCAGACGATGATGCTACTCCCTTAAAGGAGTCAGATCTCTATCCAGAAGCAATCTAAGGGACATTTATCCGCAAAGTGGAAGGTGAAAGGCAAGTGACATTCTTGGATATTGATGATACTGAACGTCACCTGAAAGTGGGTCTCAATCTTCCAGAAGAAGAACTAGTGGTCATGCGAGACTTATTAAAGGAGAACTTAGACGTGTTTGCTTGGTTGTACAAAGACCTAAAGGGGATTGATCCTATAGTATGCCAACATCATGTTGACCTAGAGCCTTATGCCAAACCTGTGAGGCAGAGATAAAGGCGTATGAATCCTAATTATTCTGCTCTGGTGAAGGCCGAATTATTGAACCTCCTTGAAGCAGAGCTCATTTATCCCGTGGCTAACAGTGAATGGGTTTTGCCTATTGTAGTAGTACCTAAGAAGAACGGGAAACTTCGAATATGTGTGGACTTTCGAAAGTTAAACTCGAAGACGAAGAAGGATCATTTCCCTATCCCTTTTACATACCAACTGTTGGACACAGTGGCAGGCCATGAGCTCTATTCCCTCTTGGATGGATTCAACGGATATAGCCAAGTCCAAATTGCAGAAGAGGACCAATCCAAAACAACCTTCACCACAGAATGGGAAACCTATGCCTATAGAGTGATGCAGTTTGGGCTTTGTAATGCTGCTGCCACCTTCCAACGAGTAATGATGGTTGCCTTCTAGAATCATCAGCATGATTTCATTGAGGTGTATCTTGATGACTTCTGTGTCAATAGTTAATCTGTGAGCATTAGGGACACCTAGAGCAATGTTTTGATAGATGCCGAGTATGGGATTTCTCTCAACCCTGGCAAATGTGTCTTTGGTGTCTCATCATGAGTTCTTCTGGGCCATATTGTCTCTGCGCAAGGGATTGCAACAAACCTGGCGAAGATTGAGAAGATTGCCGCCTTGATAGCATCAACAAACCTCAAGTAATTGAGAGGATTTCTTAGCCATGTGGGCTACTACATAAGATTTATTGCACATTTTGCAACTAAGGCAGCCCCTCTGCACAAGCTCCCAAGGAAAGATGTAGATTTCCTTTGGACTGATGACTGCGAAGAAGCCTTTAATACCCTAAAATAGTAAAAAACAAAACAAAACAAAACAAAACAACAAACTTTCTGCACATTGATATTTCAACCCCGACATGCTTTCTCATTTGGTTTGTTGTTTCCATACACATCAACATGAACCACCATATTGACCTTCATTTTATTTTATGCATTTTTATCCTTTAAACCAAAAAAAAAAAACAAAAAACAAAACCCAACCAAAACAAAATCCCAACATATGCATTGTTTTATTTTATTTCAGTCATGCGTATCATTTATTTTGTTCTTTTTGGTCAACGTGTTAGTTGTTTTTTCATTTTTCTATACAATGGGATGACTAGCTTTAGTTGACCTTTTATCCGTTGTGTGGAATATTTGTGGATTGCACCTTTCCTTTTTCGAGAATGTGGTATCAAACTTTGCAGACAGTCCCACACATTGCCAGGTTTTTTCTCTTTTTCCCTCTCTCACGTTGCACCATAATACACATTTCATTGTAATGAAAATCAACTGATGGTTGCACACACCAAATTAACAGAATGCACATCATAACATTGTAAATAAAATGAACCAAATGTTACTTGTAAAAGAAACCCCGCCATTGCACAAACACTTTGGCACAATAACCAACCTAATTTTCTAAAAATTAATTCACAAGTGCACGAGCACACGTGTTACAGACACATTAAATTATAATTAAAATAAACCCCTCGAAGTCACGCATACATGCACTCAAGTGCCACACATCATGCAATTGTAACAATGAACTGCATCAGTAGAGACCCAGTCCAATCAAGTCGTGTCAAGTCTGCTACGTTTTCGACTCACCATATATTAACGGATTGAATTAATAATTAACTGTACTTAATTGATAATTTAATCAAAATGAGTCGTTAGTTTCACCCATCCACTTTACCACATTGTAGGACGTTGAACATTACGTGGGATTTGGGATTATCAGTTTGACCTTAGTCTGATTGGTGCTCATTATATTTTTAGTCCGAGTCTTTGGTTCAGTCATGATTTTTTGAGTCAGTGTCTAGGATACAATGTGGTTGAGTTTTGTTCTCTTTGAGTGCCTGATACGGGGATATAGGGTGCCTGTTTGTTGCATAACATGAAGCTTTCGGTTGCATATGTGCGTAGGTCATATCGAATTTTCTGTAGGATGTGGTTTGTTTGGGGTGGTTTGGTTCAGTCAGTCTGGTTCTCAGTCTATTTCCTATCGATGGTCTCAGTGGAGGTTTTGTTTGTGGGTTTTACAGGTTTTCTCTTTGTCTTTCAGGTTTTGTGTGTGTGGGTTTTTTGTTATAGTCTGAATGGCACCTACTTCTACCCCTCCGATTGTGGTACAGCATGTTCCCCTCGTAGTCCATGATTATTCCCTCCTTTTAAAGGCAGATTGCATCCGATGTGCAGGCCTTCGACCATTTGTTGCCCTCACATTGCCATCTGTGGATGAGAAACTTTGTTACTCCTTCTTGGCTTCTTACAAAAACCAATCCGGTTTGGTTTATAGCCGTACCTTTTGTTTATCTGTAGCTAATATTAGTGAAGCATTGTGCTTGCCCATTTCTGCTTCCTTTGTGCCCAGCAGTTTCTGCTGAAGAGATTGTTATGCTAATGAAGAAGGAAACTTCTACCCCCTTGCTCCTTAACTAGCTCATTAATAGTTCACGGGTATCTGTTGCCCATATCTCTTCTCCCATATGGAAGTAGCCATGTCAGTTCCTCCAGGACCGGTTTATGTCAAGCAAGTTTGTATCCAAGTATTTGTCCAAAGAATTGTTCACAACTTCTGTGAAGGTTCTCGAGGGTGCTAAGTTCAATTGGGCAGGCTTCTTATTATCCAAGATGGATCAACATTTCCAGCGAGTACGGAAGGGTCAAAATAGTAATGTCTCCTATGGTGCCTTATTACAGAGAATCCTCACTTTCACACCTCCTCCTAGTGGTGTTCCAGTGCCCGATCCAGCTCCTTTACTAGTGCCGCCTACATCTTCAGTTCCTTCTCCTCGGCCTATGCAACCTAATTCAGAAGATGAAGAGTCCCCTATTGTGTTTTCTCGCAAGAAGCGCCTTCGCACGAAGGGCCCTTCCAATCCTCCTGTGCTAGATTCTCTGGTACATACATCCACTCCTACTATGTCTGGTAGTGCCCTTCCTTCTTTCCTCTCCTATCCTTATTTATTTGCAGCCCAAAAGGAAGGCCAATTAGATTTGCAGATTCCTTCATATTTACAAACCATATTATTTGGACCCGTGCTTCCACAGATGGTTTCAAATGTCCAGGCTACTCTTGAAACCTCCCTTGCTTCTTGTCTTCAGACACTATACACGTGTTTACACTTCCATGCAAGACAAGGTGGATTCCCTCACTAGTCAGTTGACTAAGGCACTGGAGGATCTGTCTTCTGAAAGGGCTACACTTAATGATATCCATAACCAAATGACTACTACTATAACCTTAATGGATTCATAGAAGGTAATTATTCAAGAGCTAGAATCTAAGATTGCTAAATTGGAGGAGGAGAAGGCATATTTGATGATTGAGAAAAATTCTGCCCTTGAGGAAATGGTCACTTTGGCTAGTAAACTTGCTACTAGTAAGGAACAGTTGCAACACTCTCAAGAAACTATAGAGTCCCAAAATAAACTTATTGAATAACTTAACCAAAGAGTGGTTGTTCTTTCAGTTTCTCCTCCTGCTTCTGTATCTTCTACTTTATCTTCCAAAGAGGAGCTTGATCAGTTGCAACAAAAAGCTAAACTATGTGATGGGTTCTTAGCTAAGGTTGAACATCTTCAGCAGTGTATGGATTGCACGCAAAATGATTTTGTCTGTTGTATTGAATTGGTGTCACCTCCTCCTTCCTTTTGGGTGAAATATAACCAGCAGAGATTTGCTTTATATATCTCCTTAAGCAATGTGGATTTGGAGCCTCCAGAGGATGGATGGGCCTGCGGGTCTCTTGAGAGTTGTTTTTGATAGATTTGTGGATGAGTTGATTTCCTATGAGGTCCAGTTACTATCTTTCATGTATCTTATAGGCTATCTGCAAATTTCTGATGAGGAGGACTTGAATATTTATGTGGGGGATGTGATTTTACAAGCAGTGATGTATATGCACTCAATTGAGCTCCTGATAGAGCAGATAGTTTGAAGCATTATCATGAGTAGATGTCTTGGTGTAAGGGACATGCTTCGCATCCACCTTTGCAGGTTGTTGCTTTGGAACCTCGTTGACTTAGAAATGTTTTTCATAAATCTGATATCCAACCTCTACAATCTTAGTTATTGAGCTTTATTGCTGATCACCTGTTATTTACAGAGTCCTTTTATCAAGACCTTAATTTTTGTTCTTCTATTTATCCCTTAGATCATGTAGATCTTCTTTCTTATTCCCTCACGTCTTATCGTTTCCCTCTTTATGTTTCTCTTCTTTCATCTAGTCCTGTCACCATTCCTCTCTTATCCTTTACCCCTTCAGGATTTCCTCATATTCCTGTTTTTACTAAATGTCCTTTCATTGTTGATCCGACATTATCTCCTACTCCTTCTAAACCTCCACCTACTGTTCCTCTCATTCCTTCTGTTTTTCTAGCAGAATCCCTTCATACCTTTTTGATGTATTCTCCGTCTTTTCCACCTTCTTTATCCCTTCTTTTACCTTCCTTTATGATCTATCCTATCCTCCATTACAATGTTCTCTTTTTATTCCATTGCCCTCTCCATTTGATTACATTAACCTTCCTCCCCAAACTGTGCTAGATGCACCAGGGTATGATAGTGACATACTTTGTCGATGACAATTGACACTACATGATTCTATGACAGGACCGGGGCCTTTTCTTCTAGGGTCTTGGGATACCTTTGCAGCATGTTCGAACTCTTACCTCCACTTTGCTAGAGTACATGTTACTTCTGGGGATACCACTCTTCACCTTGCAGCTCATTTTTGCTGGTACCTTGCTTTTATGCATTAGTAGTTCACCATGAATACTCGAAAGAGCACCCCATAGTTGCTGATTAATCCAAATGAGAATGTAGCTGTTGCTCACATGGATGTTCTCTATTACTTTGCATACCTACCAGGTTCATAATTTTACGAGAAAGGATGTATTGTCTACAGTTCCTTCAAAATGTACCTCAGTACTTTGTAGATGAGAATAAAACCTTAGACCGTCTTAAATTTAGTATGCAATTTAAGAAGAAATACCTTCATCCTACTTTGTAGGAGGGTTTTCATGATTGTATCGTCTCTTTCTTAATGGAAATTTCTTTTTTGGGGATTTGTGCCATTCAGACTATATTTGTATATGGGTATTATTTGTGTTGAGTTTTGTTTGTTTTAATATATTGTGAGGAGCTAATGAAGATGAAGCTGTAAAAATTGTTGATGATGGTTATAACATGGTTGCAGTTGAAGATTTGGATGTTGAACTCTTATATCCTTTAACAGTTTGAATTATTTTGGTTTTATGGTATTGGAATGGTTTTCCTTTCATATGTGTTTTAGATACAAGTTCTATGAAGCTGATATGTTGGGGTCGTGATAGTAGTTGGTGATTTGAGCTGGATTGAAGATTCTTTTTAGCAAATATTAGAGCTTTTATTCATTTTTTTTCTGAGGTTGCGAGGACGCTTCCTTTCTAAGTGTGGGGATCTATGTTGAGTGCTAAAATGATATGTTCTTTGGGTTGATTTTTTGTTGTTGAATGGTTGTTTTTGGTGATGGATTGTTTGAGTTTGAATATGTTTTGAAGTGTTTGAAATGGTTTGAGTATGTTTGAAGGGTTTATGTTGGTTTTTGATGAGGATATGATTTTTTGAAGGTTTCTATGATTCTCTCTGTTTGGTTTTGTAAGGTCTGATTTTGTTCTGTTTTGGTAGTTGAGGTGGTTGAATGGATGTTTTGAGAGATGGTTAAGGTTGTGTTAAAAAGTTGATGAAATATTGAATTGGTTTTGGTTTGGTTTTTATGGTTTTTATGGTCTATGTCGATCTTCTGTAAGGTTCTGTAGCTTGTGTAGTCCTGTTCTTCTGTTGTCCTGTTGCTATGTGGTCTGTTATATTTGTTTTTGTTGAGTGTTATGTTGGATGTATGGATGTTTTGGGAAGTGTTTTTGTCTTAGGAAAATGATAAATGGAAGCTTTAATCAAGCTAATTGAAGTGAAGAAGCAGCTGATGAAGATTGACAGAAGGTTATAGAAGAACAGTTGACAGAAGCCAGATCTCACAGGACACTATGATGTCTCTGGTGCCTCTTCGCATCAGGCATACCTTTTGGGAGGTGTATCCATGACCAAGAGAGGATAATTGAGTGCTATTCTTGAGTATTGTAGTGAGGAGATGATGTACTATTGAGAGAGAGAGAGAGAGAGAGAGAGAGAGAGAGAGAGAGAGAGAGAGAGAGAGAGAGAGAGAGAGAGAGAGAGAGAGAGAGAGAGAGAGAGAGAGAGAGAGAGAGAGAGAGAGAGAGAGAGAGAGAGAGAGAGAGAGAGCCAATTCTATCACGACAATGTATCTTCCTATGAGAGATTGAGAGAGAAAACTATGAAGACATTGAAGATGAATACTATGTGATTGATTATTTCCATTCAAAAGTGGTGTATTCCTTTGTGTTCCTTGTTTTATTGATGGATTCTATGAAGACGTTGAAGATTATGGTTGATTCTATCAAATCCATGGGAGATATTTACTATGATGCTGCGTGAAGAATTGTTGTTTTCCTTGTTTTGGTTCTCTAAAGGATGAAATAAAAGCTTGTTGATATTACAAGGTAGATTTTCTTACAGTAGAATCCCCTTTTCCTTGGTGTTCCTCTTGGGACTTTTATCCTTGGTATTTTGCGGTGGATTTTGTAAAATTATATTTATTGCCAGGGCTCATACACAAGGTGGATTCCTTGTGCGAAAAGTCGATGGGGACGCCTGTCCTTTTTGGGCGTCTTGTTAATTTAGTGTGCAAGTGGGTGATTCCATAGCAAGTGATTCCGCAAAATACATATTTAAATTAATAGATGTTTATGAGTTTAGAGTGCACACTCGTAATAAATTAAGGTTAGGATTGAGTTCTAACCAATTTATTTATTTTATAGCTGAAGACTGCTAGGTATTCACTTTTGTCGGTTTAATTTTATTATTTTCTAACAATTGTGAATGCTTCAGTTGATGTGTAGAGCAGGCAGTGGTGGTGTTGGGAAGCACTGGGCGATAGCATGTATTCAAGTTATTTAGAAGAAATTACCATTTTTGATAGGCGCGCATCTTAGGCATGGCGCCAATATTTATTTTGATGCGCTTGACATTTATTTATTATTTTGTATGCGCATGGACACACGATTTAAATATTTGTTATTGGACATTGTATTTGGGCACATCCTGACTCTTTGGGTCCCAATAGCTTGAATTCTTTGGTGGGACAAAAGCAAATACAAATGCTAAAGTGTGATAATTGTAAATTGGGCTATTTTTTGAGCCTGGAGAGGAATAATATATCAAATACATGCTTTGTGGAGCGTTCACACAAAGCATGGGGGGAGATTGTACCCAATTAGTCTTTTGCTTCATGTCGTGCAAGTCTTCTCTCTTGTTTTTTGTGCAAAAGTAGAGTTCTTTTGTTCTTGGGGACTTTTCAGCACTCGCTACGCACGCATACAACATCCGATCTGTGCACCAGTGGTATCAAATCGTAGCTGAGATCGAGAGCTTTCAATCGCTTACCATCTTGCGCGAAGGCGGAGCTCCTAGAGAATGATCGAGCTCTAAAGTTAGTCTCGTGGCAATCCGTGAATACCAGTGTGTTCCTGGCAGTGAAGAACTCCCTGCTATGCTGTTGGATCGCAAAGGACCAGCCTCTACAGGCGAAGGACCACGCGGGAAGCTTCTTCATCAAGTCTTCTATTCTCAGAAGAAAGAGATAAGCAATTTCCAATTACTGTGGTTAAGAAGCTTAATAAGCTTTTAATAAAGCTTGATCCTTCAAAAGTTAATGGCGGCGGTAGCAGGATGCAGTCGATGTCGACGAATGTGGCGAGGACATGGCACTGTCCTAGGAAATTTTTTTTAAAGCCTTAAGCTTTTTTAAAGCTTAAAGACTTTAAGATTTTCTAAAGCTTTAACCAATTATCTCCTTTGAATTTTTTCTCATAGCAGCAGTTCCCGCCGCTGGAGCAAAAATGAACCCGTCTTCAATCTTCTGCAAGCCCCTGTTCACACATGTGGACTGATAGAATTCAATTTCAGCAAACAGATTGCTACCTGTAGTTTGCACACATGAATTATCTTCTTGGAAGATGGCCGTGATATCAAATTCCGCATCCGCAAAGAGGAAATACAACAAAAAGCCATTTAAAAAAAAAAGAAATAAGCCTTGTAAACCCGACTTTGAGCTACGCTCATCCCGCTTACAAGATTTTGAGTGTGTGAGGTCTTTTGGAATTTTGCAGGATGTTCAATCAAACCATGGAAGATTTTATGACTGAAGGTGACCTACCCAAACCAACGATGGAGCAAAAACTGGACTTAATTATGATGCAACTTCAAGAGGAACAAAGAGCAAGTCAAACTTTGCAAGCTCAATTGGCCAATTTGCAATGATCTGCCGCCGATCAAGATGAACTGCAATGTGAAGATCTTATATGACGTACGATCGATGCAACACTTGAAGTGCAATCTATTCGGAAAGAAACAAAGATAAGTAAAAGAAATTTTAAATTTTGTACTTTCAATGGGTCACACGATGGAAAGATTGTACTTGCTTTTATTAGTCAATTTGATGATTATTTCCATGAAAAACAGTATGCTGAGAAAGACAAAATTAAGTGTGTCACTAATCATCTAGTGGATAGAGCATCCCTATGGTGGACTGTTGTTCGCAAGAGCATTGATTGTCCTACTACTTGGGAGACTTTCCAAAAGAAATTTTTATAGTTCCTTCCACCTCAATTCCATGAAAAAGCAATCAAACAATAGGATCTTCTGCAGAGGGATCATGAGCCTATTTCACAATATACCGAGTGTTTTTGGGATGCTTTATTGCAACTATGAATGCTTGAAGATGTACCTGAGGCAACCCATAAATGCAAGTATATGTCTGGCTTACTTAGACATTTTAATGCGGAGGTCAACATGTTCAAGCCAACGACTCTCGAATGCAATTTCCTTGGCCAATGACACTGAAGACAAAATTCGAGGACGAGAGAAGCGACCACAATAATTTCAAACTAATTGTAACTTTGGTTCAATACAATTCAATTCAAATTTTTGAAGATTCAATCAAAACCGTTTCCTTCCATCTTCATTCCGTAAACCTTGGACACGACCCCTGCTTTACCGTCAAACACAAATCCAAATCCTAAGCCATCTTTCTAGCCAAATCCAAACATTCCTAAACTTCCTGTTATTACCAATAATGTGTCTAAAGCCAAACCCATAGTCTGTTACAAATGTCATCAACCTGGACATATAGCGGTGAATTGTCAAACCAAAAAGCCAATTGTTCATATCAATTATTTGAGAGTGACAGAAGATGAAGAACATGAAGAAATGCCAGATTTCACGGAAGACGATGACGATATCGATACTACTTGAGATACTTTACCAGGCATGCCAAATCCCCATTCTTTATTAACGATAAAATGTCTTGTACATGGTAAAGAAAATACTGTTTTACATGATGATGGGAGCACACATGACTTTATTTTTGCAAAATTGGTCAAAGAATTGAATTTACATATTGTTTCTACACATTATCGCATCAAGGCTGCATTCTTAGGCACTAGATACAATGGAACATAAGAAGTGCATGACTTAGAAATAAAAATTGGTGATTATGTTGAACGTAGAAATTTCTTAGTTGTGCCTTTGCAATCTAGTGACATATCTTAGGAATGCCTTGACGTCATTAGTACAATCCTGATATAGATTATTCCACGCATTCAATGAATATTCATTCTAGTGGAAAACAAATCACATTGCATGGTATGCACAGTTTTGATAATTTTCCATTGCTTAGTCATACACAAGCTTAACGTGCATTACAAAAAGGTAGCAAATCCTATTTAATATGGGTGAATGAAATTGAAGCTAAAGCAAATCAAATGCATCCTAAGCATGCACAATTTCTTTCACAATTTCAAGATTGTTTTGCTGTCGACTTACCACTTGGATTACCACCTATACCTCCTGAAGATCACAAAATAGACCTAATTCCTGGATCACAACTACCATGTAAAGCACCATATAGACATAACCAAATTGAACAGAAAGAAATTCAAGCCCAAGTTGAAGAATTGTTAACTTGAGGACTCATTAGACCTAGTAGTTCTCCATTTGGTGCACCTGTCCTATTAGTGAAGAATAAAAACAATACCTATCACATGTGCATTGATTATCGTGTCCTAAATAAGATCACTGTTAATAATAGATATCTGATTCCTAGGGTAGATGATCTTATGGACAAGCTACAAGGATCTGCAATATTTAGCAAGATAGATCTTAAATCTAGATACTATTAAGTAAGATTGGACACAACTGATATATTCAAAATTGCATTTAGAACACAATTTGGACACTATGAATTCCTTGTTATACCTTTTGGTTTAACTAATGCACCAGCCACATTCAGTCGTATGATGAATCACATATTTTTGAAGCATCAGCATTGTGTCATTGTTTTCTTTGATGACATATTGGTTTTCAGTAAGAACGAGAACGAGCATTATCAACATTTATCTTTGGTTTCAAATTATTGAAAGAGAATGAATTATATGCTAATCCGAAAAAGAGTGAATTTTTCCAAACACAAATTGAATATCTAGGACATATTGTTTCATTTGAAGATATTAAAGTTGACCCTAAAAAGATAGAATCAATTTTGAAGTGGTCGATACCTAAAAATGTGCACGAATTACGTTCTTTCTTAGGTCTTGCTAGATTTTACAAAAAAGTTGTGAGAAATTTTTCATTGCTTGCATTACCTTTGACAAAAGTATTAAAGAAAGGCATTGTGTATCATTGGTCCAACAATCAATAAAAGTCCTTTGATTTACTGAAACATGCTTTAACTCATGCTCTTGTATAGTAATTACCTGACTTCAGTAGACCATTTTTCCTAGTAGTCACTGATGCTGGTGGATTTGGAATAGGAGCAGTCCTTATGCAAGATTCTCATCCCATAGCCTACTCTAGCTGCAAACTTAAACCCTCTGAACTTAAGTATTCTACCTATGATAAGGAATTGCTAGCTGTAGTACACGCTTTACGTCAATGGAAACACTATTTAATGGGATCTGAATTCATAATCAAAACTGACCAACAAAGGATTAAACATCTCCTTAGTCAACCACAAATATTTGATTGACACATTAAATGGGTTGCTTTTATTCAAAGTTTTCATCCACTCATACAATATCAACCCGAAAAAGAGAATGTTGTTGTTGATGCTTTAAGTAGAAGACCGACTATACATAATATTTCTGTGATATCTTTTGACTCGTTTCTCCCTCTGAAAGATACTTATGACCAAGACCCTAGTTTTCAAGTTGATTGGAATAAATTAGTTGCAAATAACTGGATTCCCATTGATTCATTGTTTTACACTGATGGATTTATATTTTTGATTCATTGTCTTACACTAATGGATTTATGTTTTTGATTCATTGTCTTACACTGATGGATTTATGTTTTATGAAAAAAGATTATGTGTAATTGTTCCATTTCGATCATTTGTTTTACATGAAATTCATTGTCCCCCATACCAAGGCCATAGAGGAATTATTTCTACTTTGCACACACTGATTGAAGATTTTTATTGGCCACACATGGAATTTGATGTATCTAACTTCCTATTTGAATGCTTAATTTGCCAAAGAGTTAAACGACACCATGGTAAACAATATGGTTTATTAATGCCTTTACCAATTCCAAAACGACCATGGGAACAGATCTCAATGGATTTTATCATTGGTTTGCCTAACACTAAAGCTAATCATGACATGATTGATAGGTTTAGCAAACAAGCATATTTCATTCCATGCAAGAAAACATTAACTGCATCTTAGGCTGCTCAATTGTTCTTGAAAACTGTTTTCACTAATCATGGTTTGCCAAAAGTTATTATTTTTGAATGTGATTCTAGATTCTGCAATAATTTTTGGATTACTTTGTTTGCTAATTTAGGAACCAAGATTGATTTTTCATCTGCATTTCATCCTGAAGCAAATGGACCAACAGAAGCTACTAACAGTACCGTTTTAGATATTTTGCGTGCATACACGATTTCAAAACCACAAACATGGGATACACATTTACATTTAATTCAGTTTGCATACAATAACACACCCCATACAGCTACACAGAAAGCACCATTTGAAATTATTTATGGATATAGATTACCTACACCTATTACATCATTGTCAAACAAAGTTCAAGTTGCTGATGATATTGCTATCATGCATGCTACCATTTTTGATGAAGTTAAAGATATGATTGCCAAAGCCCAACAATCATACACAAAACAAGCCAACAAGAAAATAAAAGCTATGAGTTTCAAAGTTGATGATTATGTTTGGTTACTAATTGAAAAGCGAAGATTACAAAGTATTGACAAACACCCTGTTGTAAAGTTAGATCCTAGATTTTATGGACCTTTCAAGATCATTCACAAAATCAATGACAATGCATTTAAACTAGAATTACCACAACACTAGAAAATCCACAACACTTTTCATAACAGTTTATTACGACCTTTTAGAGGCCAATTACTTGTACATCCTGTCTATGAAAACCCTCCTTTGCCAGAAGAAGAAACTGAAATCCTTGAACCTGAAACTATTCTAGATACTGACTTTATGACCACTAGAACTGGCCGTAGATATTCTAGATATTTGGTTAAGTTTAAAAATCATCCTGTTGAAGAGGCCCAATGGATGCACGATCAAGATCTAAGTGCTTACCCCTCATTGTTGGCTCCACATTGAGCTAATAGCAATTGAGGACAATTGCTATCCCACCCGAGGGTATGATGCCAGGAGGCATATTCCACGGTGGATTCCGTGAGGTTTTGCGGTGGATTTCGTAAAATTATATTTATTATCGGGGCTCATACACAAGGTGGATTCCTTGTGTGAAAAGTCGATGGGGATGCTTGTCCTTTTCGGGAATCCTGTTAATTTAATGTGTAAGTGGGTGATACCATAGCGGGTGATTCCGCAAAATACATATTTAAAGTAATAGACGTTTATGAGTTTAGAGTACACACTCGTAATAAATTAAGGTTAGGATCGAGTTCTAACCAATTTATTTATTTTGTAGCTGAAGACTGCTAGGTATTCACTTTTGTCGATTTAATTTTATTATTTTCTAACAATTGTGAATGCTTCAGTTGATGTGTAGAGCAGGCAACGGTGGCGTTGGGAAGCACTGGGCGATAGCGTGTATTTAAGTTATTTAGAAGAAATTATCATTTTTGATGGGTGTGCATCTTAGGCGTGGTGCCAATATTTATTTTGACACGCTTATTTATTGAAGCTCTTGATATTTAGTTATTATTTTGTATGTACATGGGTGTACGATTTAAATATTTGCTATTGGACATTGTATTTGGCATAGCCTGACTCTTTGGGCGCCCAATAGCTTTAATTCTGTAGTGGGACAAAAGCAAACACAAAAGCTAAAGCATGCTAATTGTAAATTGGGCTATTTTTTGAGCTTCGAGAGGAATAATATATCAAATACATGATTTGTGGAGTGCTCACAGAAGGCATGGGGGGAGATTGTACCCAATTAGTCTTTTGCTTCATGTCGTGCAAGTCTTCTCTCTTGTTTTTTGTGCAAAAGTAGAGTTTTTTTGTTCTTGGGGACCTTTCGGCGCTCTCTACGCATGCATACAGCATCCGATCTGTGCACCAGAGTATAAAGATAGTAGGCAAAGGGTGAGACCACTATTTGGAGGATGAAAAATGGAGATCATGTTTGTTTTGAGCAGAATGATGAGCCAAGAGGCAAAGTGGATGTGAGGTGTCCGCTAGTCCCAATCCACGGCACACCTTTTAGTAGTCCATCAGTAGGTTTTTCCATAAATGATGCCACCCGGTGCTCCCTTGGAACATTACGGGATTGTCACTTAGGCCCTACCGAGTCTACTTCGCAACGGGAGAGTTCTGGCCGAACCCACTAGGATCGACCTGAAGACTTGGGTTCCTAAAATCGGATGGGTCTCCTAGCAGCCAGCTAGCGTCAGTAATTTCGAGTTCCACTTTTTAGAGGATTACACAATCTGAAGTGGACTTGCCATTGCACTTGGTTCAAAGAGAATGGGAGACGGAGGGGAGTGTGGTACGTCAACCCTCCTGCCCATAAGGCAAAATCCCATTCCGGTCCCCTAAAACAAGGCAAGTCGGGTCTACCTAATGACTACTTGGTCAATTTATCGTCTTCCTATTTCTATATCCGATGTAGAAAAGCTCTCAGCTAACCGGGACCACCCTACCGCTATCCCTACTGACAGACCTTTCGCCTACGGAGCCGGTCCAAGCCTCTTGTAGCGATAATCATGACCCCCTTGGAGTAGGGTCTCGCCGCTAGCTTGGGGGTAGCCTAGCGCGATCCTTCCTTTTATTCTGTTGGCAATAATTTCAATCAAAAATCTAGATTCTAGCAAACACAAACAGTCCTTTCAAATATGTATCAAATAGTGCAATGACAATCATCCCAACATGTAAATCACAGTTTCACATAGCCAAGGTAGACCTTATACTAAGGTAACCTTTCATTCTAATGAGGATTCTTCTCCCCATAAAGAAGTGTTGAGTACACCTCTTAAAACATGTTAAGCAGGGCATGAGTTTTCCATTCTTTCACTTATCTAACATAAGCAAAATCCCTTAAGGAAATACATTGTGTCAATAAACTTAACGAGATGATCTTTAGGATTCTTGAATAGATAACCAGTTTCTATAACCTTCACTAATCAATTCTTAACCTTGTCGCATTTGATCATAACTATATTGAATGCGCATAAAGACATATGTACAATAACCTTTGGCAATTAATTCTATCATGATCCAATGCCTTAGTATCCCAACTATTCTAGCTAGAAATCATAGTGATTAATCGTTTTATGCTTGAACTAATATGTCTTTCTAGATGAGTTATGTGTAAGCGAAGAATATGAAAGCTAATATCCTATGTATTTTTTCTTATATTGTAAAATTGATAATCTAGTAATGAATAACCCGATTTGGCGGCATGACGACATTAGGAACTTCATCTTTACTCGCGCTTGCATTAGCCACACCCGATGTTCCAATTGTGGTGGCAATTCCCGCAACCTCGGGCACTCCTGAATCATTGGCAATACCCGTTGCTTGACCGGTTGCGTTGATTTCCATGGTTTTTCCACTTTGTCGCTTTGGAGCCATCGTCCACGATGAGTTTGAGAGATAGGGAAGGTGGGATCGATTTTAGATGAGAGAGGGTAGAGAATATGGCTTAGTTAAAAATCGAGACAAGGGATTTGAGCTAGCTCTCTTCCTCTTTCTCTCTCTCTCTCTCTCTCTCTCTCTCTCTCTCTCTCTTTCTCTCTCTAGCTTCTCGCAGCCTCTTGAAGGAGTATTCTTTCTTCTCTCTTCTTTCTCTCGCAGCCTCTCGGGGTCTCCTTATCTCCCCTATGCTTCTCCCATGCCTCGTATTTATAGTGAATTGGGGAAGAGGGCTTGTGGTTGAGAAGTGGAGCTCTTTGTGGAGGGGGATCTTGGAAAGATCAGTGATCTGATACTCAAATCATAAATCTGATGGTTCCATTGGCTCCGAAAGGGGGGGTAAAACCCCAAGACACTTGGTTAGAAAGCTCTCAGTTCACTCCTTCTTCTTTTCTCTTTTCGAAGTGCTGTCTACTGCCTGTAAACTGTGATCACGGCGCGCGCGATTTCGCCAGTCACTTTTCCTTATTTTTCTTTTTATAAAATCTTCAAACTAACTAACACATCACTTGTTTTTTTCTTTTAAATGACATCTAGTTCTAGAAATCTCCATATCTTTTTTTAAAAATTAAGATAATCTCTAAAATATCTAAAATATTCTAGTCTTGTCCAAAAGTCTAATATTTTTAGACCATCCAAACTATACACATTGTCCTAGTGATTAATATAACTCATAAGTTTCGTT
The DNA here is from genome assembly GCF_053477565.2 of Lygodium microphyllum. Taxonomy (NCBI): domain Eukaryota; kingdom Viridiplantae; phylum Streptophyta; class Polypodiopsida; order Schizaeales; family Lygodiaceae; genus Lygodium; species Lygodium microphyllum. The sequence continues at coordinate 6,937,083 of NC_141144.1, read as the reverse complement.
CATGTTGTAATTTACGTGAAGGATGGCCACGGTCCTTGCCAATTCAAAAATAATATCGAATTTACGACTCTTGATTTTTCTAAATAAAATATTTTAAATTAAATAAAAATTATTAATAATTAATGTTAGTTAGTTTTTACCTTAGTTAGTCTTTAGTTAGTAATCTTACTAACTTATTAATTAACTAACTAACTTTTGAACTAACCAACTAACTTTTATTGTGTGGAAATATTACATCCTTCTCCCCTTAGAGAAATCGAGATGTCCTCATCTTGAGAGAAACTGTGGGTATTGTTGATGAAGAGCATCCTCATCTATCCATGAAGCATCTTCTTCAGGGTAATCCTTCCATTGGACAAGGTATTCTCTAAGGGTTCTACTCCTCAATTTTCTCTCCCTTACATCAATTACTCTGTCAGGTTGTAGCTCAAGGACTCCTTGGCTAGGTATTACAACTTGTTCATCATCAAGGATATGGCTAGGGTTAGCTACGTATGCTTTCAATAAGCTAACATGAAATACATTGTGGATTTTTATATTCTCAGGGAGTTGTATCTTGTAAGCGCTTGGTCCTAGGCACTTGAGAATCTTATAGGGTCCACAATATCTTGGACTTAGCTTCTTAAACTCACCTAAAGACAAAGAACTCTTCTTTGGATGGACACGGATGAAGACCATGTCTCCGTCTTTGAAGATTCGTTCTTGCCTTTTTAGATCAGCATACGCCTTTTGTCGATCCTTGGCAGCTTGAATATCCAGTTTGATGATCTTGATTTGATCATCCATTTCTTCTAACATTTTTCTTGAGGCTTCTACCCTTAGAGTAGGATCGGAAAAATTAAGTGGCATACGACAATCTTGACCATACAGTGCCTGAAATGGAGTCATCTGAATACTTCGATGATAGGAGGCATTATAGGCAAATTCCACTAAGGATAGATACTGAATCCACCTTTTAGGTTCCTTGCTGCAATATGCACGTAGAATATCCTCTATTACTTGATTAACTCGTTCTGTCTGCCCATCAGGTTGTGGATGATAAGCAGTACTGAAACAAAGTTGGGTTCCAATGGCTTCAAATAAACTCTTCCAGAAGTGTGATGTGAAAAGAGAATCACGATCACTGATGATCCTTTTAGGTAACCCATGTAACCTAAAAATCTCTTTTACAAAAATTCTAGCAATATCTGAAGCCTTGTAATTGGTTTTTGTTGGGAGAAGATGAGCGACCTTTGTTAGCATGTCTACTATTACCATTATTGAGTTATATCCTCCTTGTACAGAAGGTAACCCAACTACAAAGTCCATGCTAATAAATTCCCATTTCATCTGGGGAATGTCAAGTGGCTGGAGTTTTCCTGGTAACTTGACACGTTCAGATTTTACCCTTTCGCAATTTAGACATTCAGTGACATACTTAAGTACATCACCCTTGAGTTTTTGCCAGTAATAACTTTTCCTAACAGCATTAAGAGTTTTTGCATATCCTGGGTGTCCTGAAAAAGGAGAATCATGTGCTTCCCAAAGTATCCTTCTCTTGAGAGTCTGACTTGAAGGAATGCATAGTCTCATTCTAAAATAAACAAGTCCTTCATCTTCATCTATAGAGAATTCCTGATACTTAGTCTTGAGTTTGGGATCTTGTTCCTTATTCTGAACTTCCCAAAACAATTGTTGATAGTCTGGGTCCTATTTGCTTCATCCTTGGTCAACTCGATGATAGGATTAGTCAGCATCGATACCATTGTAGCTAGAGTTTCTGACCTAGATGGTTCTTCAGTGATAAGAGCATTAAGGAAGGCTTTACGGCTAAGGACATCTGCTACTACATTTTCTTTACCGGGTCTGAACTTAATTTCAAAGTCATATTCCTGTAGAACCTCGATCCAACGTCGTTGCCTCATATTAAGATCAGGTTGAGTAAAAATCCACTTTAAGACTTTTATGATCTGTGACTAAGGAAAACTTATTTCCAAGCAAGTAATGTCTCCATAATTTGAGGACTTTTATGATCTGTGACTAAGGAAAACTTATTTCCAAGCAAGTAATGTCTCCATAATTTGAGAGCATGAATCACAGCTAATAACTCCAGGTCATGAGTAGCATATTTCTGCTCATGGATTTTCAATTTTCTTGAAGAGTAAGCTATAGGATGTCCTTCCTACATTAGCACACATCCCAATGCAAGAGAGCTGGCATCTGTGACAACTTCAAATTCCTTGCTTAAGTCAGGTAGCCTTAAGATAGGAGCAGTTACCAGACTATGCTTTAGTTGCTCAAAGCTAGATTGTTCGATTGGCGTCCAATTAATGGCAACTTGCTTCTTAAGTAAATTTGTAAGAGGTGCTGCAATTTGAGCATAGTTTCTGATGAATACCCTATACCATCCTGTTAGGCCAAGGAAACTTCTCACTTCCTTGATAGTGGTTGGGGATGGCCAATCTTGAACATCCTTGACCTTGGCAGGATCTACTGATATACCCTCAATAGACACTATGAATCCCAAGTATTCAATCTTTCTTTTGAAGAATGCACACTTCTTCTTCTTGGCATACAACTTGTGTGTTCTCATTGTCTCTAGGACAATGCGAAGATGTGGTTCACGATCCTCTTCCTCCTTAGAATAAGTTAGGACATCATCGAAGAATACAAGGACAAAGTCATCAAGGTGGGGTCTAAAAATGTCCTGCATTAACCTGTTGAAGGTAGCTGGAGCATTTGTCAATCCAAATGACATCACAATGAATTCGAAATGGCCGTATCTTGTGTTGAAGGCGGTCTTTGGAATATCTTCATTCTTGACTCTAATCTGGTAATATCCTGACCGAAGATCAATCTTAGAAAAGATCTTTGCTCCTTGTAGACGATCAAGAAGCTCATCAATCCTTGGGATTGGGTACTTATTCTTTACTGTCACCTGGTTTAGCCCTCGGTAGTCGATACAAAGACGGAGAGTTCCATCTTTCTTCTTTTACTGGGGGTCCCCATGGTGAACTACTTGGCCGGATATACCCTCGTTCTAGCAGTTGCTTGAGTTGCTCTTTTAGTTCGATGGCTTCAGGAATAGACATTTTGTAAGGTCTTTTTGCCACTGGAGCGGCTCCTGGAACAAGTTTGATCTCATGATCAACTTCTCTTTCTAGAGGTAACTCAATTAGCTCTTCAGGAAATATGTCAGCGTACTCTTTTAACCACGATGGTTCTTCTTCTGCATGACCATCTTGATTTGTCTTGTTAAGCTTGATCAAGTAAACAGGTAATCCTTTCTTCAAGTCTTTCACAATTTGAGAAGCTTTTGCCAATTGAACTTTAGGTTTCCCTGTTTCACCTTGTGTAGTTGCTATTTCACCATTCAAATCCTGAAATGTGACTTGACCTTTTCCGCAATGGATATGAGCATCATTGGGAATCAGCCAATCCATTCCTAGTAAACATTCATAGGCTCCTAGGTTCATTACCCTGAACCTCATACTTGAAAGGTTTTCCCCTAGGTCAAACTCTACCTTGGCAGTTTGCTGTGTAGAAAGTACTTCCTTTCCATTTGCTAATTCCACAAGCAGCTTTGATGCATTTACAGTATCTATACCTATCTTCTTAGCACACTTGGGTGAAATAAATGAGTGTGTACTTCCACAGTCAATCAAAACTTTAAATGATTTACCTTGGTGACTAGCTGGTGTCTGTATTACCGAATATTGACGATTTGGTCCTTTCCTGTGGAATGTAGCATGAACAGTTGCTCTTTCAATATCTTCTTCCATAGTAGGGTCTTCCTCCTCATTAGTCTCTTTTAGGGTAATATTTGACGTTCTTCCTCTTGCCATAACTACATAACCACGACCTTGGGCAGCTCTGCCTTGACCTCGAAATTGGCCTTGGTGATGGTTTCTACCAAGCTTTGGACAATCTCTCCTGAAATGTCCTGTCTCATTACAGTGGAAGCACCTAAGACCATCCCTGTTTTCTTGGGTAGGAATAAAATTTCCAACTGCATTGGATTTTGCCTTCTTCTTTTGTCCTTGGAAAAATTGTCATTGGGTTCTTTTTGCTTGACCTTTGAATCCTCCTTTGTTCTGGTTATTGTAGCTCCAGAACTTATTGTTATTAGGCTTTGATTGTACTTCCCGCACAATAGGAGCAGCTCGAATCAAAGCATCTTGGAGGTCTATGGGGCGCATTGATTCTAAACGAGTGTTCAGAGGATAATTTAGCCCATTGCAAAACTTGGACACTTGTTGAACAGTATCCATGGGGGGTGCATATTTAAGAAGAGAAACAAACTTGGAGTAGTATGCTTCCAAGGTCAGTCCCATTTGCTTCAAATTGAAGAACTCGTTCATCTTTTGGGTGCGATAAGCTGGAGGTAAATACCTTCCTCTTACAGCTTCTTTCAGCAAGTCCCAAGTAATGGTATTTTCAGGGACACCTTGATCTCGGCACCACTGCTTCCACCAAAGTCGAGCTTCGCCAATTAATTTTAGCTTAGCTATCATGGCTTGGTTGGCTGGGATAGTTCCAGCAGCAGTAAAATAATCTTCCATCGATTCGATCCAAATTTCTGCATCAGCTTCCACATTTTCGCCTTTCCCATTAAACTCTGGAGGTTTGACTTGCGTCAAAAGATTTCTTTTCTCTTGAGCTTCGTTGGGAATTGTTGTGGGTGCGAGATTCTGGGAAATTTTTAGCAATTCGTAAGTTAAATTTTACAACTCTATGTAGCGTCAATAATAGAGTTCAGTACTCAAAATATCTCTCGCTTAGTTTACTGAAACAACTCTCAAATCAACTTTCTTCCCATAAAATTAAATTGCAATTTCAGAGGTTTCAAGACAAAAATAATAAAATAGGATTGCATTATTTCTTTGATTGATGAAGTATCAATCAATCTTTTATTTCAACGGATATACAAGGTAATCAGATGGAAGGAAATACATTATTCGGATGGCTCGCAGGCTCATCTTATTTTCTCTCAGGAAAGGATTCCCTACTACAATCTACGTATGACACTTTGATACATCCTTTATGAAGTAACTTGGATTCGGAGAGTGAATATCTAGGAATCTATATTTTTGAGGGAGTTCAGGAAATCCCTCTTTTTTGTTGTTGCGGCGGCTAGAGCGACCTATGACTTTTATTCTGTCAGCCGGAAGGATCTTCGTAACTTCCCCATAGATATATTGGTTTAGTTTGATCTTCTTGCCTCTAGTATACAGGGTTGAGTTTACAGTGGCCTCATGAAATAGATAGATCTTAACAACTTTAAGATCTTCCGTCCATTTTACCCTTTTCAGATTATTTTGAAGATAAGCTAGACGGCTTGCATCAATATAGCAATAGCCTCCACTAATCATCCACCGTCTTTCACGATATAGAGGCGACGGGTTGTACAACTGATCTAGTACTCGCATCATTTGAATTCTCCAGGAAAAACTGGATGAATGCATAACTGACATAAACATTACTTCAAAGATCAAGAATTGCTTCCAAGATTCATTACTCTGCCATAATTCAAAAAACATACGTTAATAAAGGGAAGAAAACATGTCCTAGGCTATGCTTTAAAAAAAAATATTTTTCTTAAGCTTACGTCATAATCTATACTAACGTGCGCTCTGATACCAACTGTGAGGTGTTCGCTAGTCCCAATCCACGGCACACCTTTTAGTAGTCCATCAGTAGGTTTTTCCATAAATGATGCCACCCGGTGCTCCCTTGGAACATTACGGGATTGTCACTTAGGCCCTACCGAGTCTACTTCGCAACGGGAGAGTTCTGGCCGAACCCACTAGGATCGACCTGAAGACTTGGGTTCCTAAAATCGGATGGGTCTCCTAGCAGCTAGCTAGCGTCAGTAATTTCGAGTTCCACTTTTTAGAGTATTACTCAATCTGAAGCGGACTTGCCATTGCACTTGGTTCAAAGAGAATGGGAGACGGAGGGGAGTGTGGTACGTCAACCCTCCTGCCCATAAGGCAAAATCCCATTCCGGTCCCCTAAAACAAGGCAAGTCGATTCTACCTAATGACTACTTGGTCAATTTATCATCTTCCTATTTCTATATCCGATGTAGAAAAGCTCCCAGCTAACCGGGACCACCCTACCATTGGACGGACCCGTCGGGGGTTACCCCCACCCGCTTTCCTCTGATGATGGGTCATCTTTAGTTTTTTAATTACCTACAACACATTTATTGGAACATATACAACCAGCTTCCTTAATTAGTCCATTTAGTGACACGTTCCTTCACATAATTTATCTCACTAACATGCATACAATTCGAATAGTAAAGCAAACTTCTTTATTATATTGGAAGTCTATTACAATTTCCATCATTCCGTCCTAGCGGAAGATACACAGAATTCCATAAGGACATTCTGTCCACCAAGATTCCACCCTCATAACTAGTATTTAGGGTTCCAGGATCCCATCCTGGGTCATGAAGGGGCTCGTCAGATTCTTGGAACAATGCAGGATTTACAACCAGAGCCCCCTCTGGCACCTACAATTCCTACTGCCCGAGACTATCCCTACTGACAGACCTTTCGCCTACGGAGCCGGTCCAAGCCTCTCATAGCGATAATCATGACCCCCTTGGAGTAGGGTCTTGCCGCTAGCTTGGGGGTAGCCTAGCACGATCCTTCCTTTTATTCTGTTGGCAATAATTTCAATCAAAAATCTAGATTCTAGCAAACACAAACAGTCCTTTCAAATATGTATCAAATAGTGCAATGACAATCATCCCAACATGTAAATCACAGTTTCACATAGCCAAGGTAGACCTTATACTAAGGTAACCTTTCATTCTAATGAGGATTCTTCTCCCCATAAAGAAGTGTTGAGTACACCTCTTAAAACATGTTAAGCAGGGCATGAGTTTTCCATTTGGATTCACTTATCTAACATAAGCAAAATCCCTTAAGGAAATACATTGTGTCAATAAACTTAACGAGATGATCTTTAGGATTCCTAAATAGATAACCAGTTTCTATAACCTTCACTAATCAATTCTTAACCTTGTCGCATTTGATCATAACTATATTGAATGCGCATAAAGACATATGTACAATAACCTTTGGCAATTAATTCTATTATGATCCAATGCCTTAGTATCCCAACTATTCTAGCTAGAGATCATAGTGATTAATCGTTTTATGCTTGAACTAATATGTCTTTCTAGATGAGTTATGTGTAAGCGAAGAATATGAAAGCTAATATCCTATGTATTTTTTCTTATATTGTAAAATTGATAATCTAGTAATGAATAACCTGATTTGGCGGCATGACGACATTAGGAACTTCATCTTTACTCGCGCTCGCATTAGCCACACCTGATGTTCCAATTGTGGTGGCAACTCCCGCAACCTCGGGCACTCCCGAATCATTGGCAATACCCGTTGCTTGACCGGTTGCGTTGATTTCCATGGTTTTTCCACTTTGTCGCTTTGGAGCCATCGTCCACGAGGAGTTTGAGAGATAGGGAAGGTGGGATCGATTTTAGATGAGAGAGGGTAGAGAATATGGCTTAGTTAAAAATCGAGACAAGGGATTTGAGCTAGCTCTCTTCCTCTTTCTCTCTCTCTCTCTCTCTCTCTCTCTCTCTTTCTCTCTCTAGCTTCTCGCAGCCTCTTAAAGGAGTATTCTTTCTTCTCTCTTCTTCTCTCTCGCAGCCTCTCGGGGTCTCCTTATCTCCCCTATGCTTCTCCCATGCCTCGTATTTATAGTGAATTGGAGAAGAGGGTTTGTGGTTGAGAAGTGGAGCTCTTTGTGGAGGGGGATCTTGGAAAGATCAGTGATCTGATGCTCAAATCATAAATCTGATGGTTCCATTGGCTCCGAAAGGGGGGTAAAACTCCAAGACACTTGCTTAGAAAGCTCTCAGTTCACTCCTTCTTTTCTCTGTTCGAAGTGCTTTCTACTGCCTGTAAACTGCGATCACGACGCGCGCGATTTTGCCAGTCACTTTTCCTTATTTTTCTTTTTATAAAATCTTCAAACTAACTAACACATCACTTGTTTTTTTCTTTTAAATGACATCTAGTTCTAGAAATCTCCATATCTTTTTTTTAAAAAATTAAGATAATCTCTAAAATATCTAAAATATTCTAGTCTTGTCCGAAAGTCTAATATTTTTAGACTATCCAAACTATACACATTATCCTAGTGATTAATATAGCTCATAAGTTTCGTTCACGTTGTAATTTACGGGAAGGATGGCCACGGTCCTTGCCAATTCGAAAAAAATATCGAATTTACGACTCTTGATTTTTCTAAATAAAATATTTTAAATTAAATAAAGATTATTAATAATTAATGTTAGTTAGTTTTTACCTTAGTTAGTCTTTAGTTAGTAATCTTACTAACTTATTAATTAACTAACTAACTTTTGAACTAACCAACTAACTTTTATTGTGTGGAAATATTACAGTGGAGATGTGTATGGAAGAACCATGGGTAAATTAGTTGGATCTTAAAAGAATATGCCTGCATGGAGTTATGGGGCAACTTGTTGATTGCTTATATGAACCCGTGATGCTAACATCACAGAAGAGGATTTAATGGGGGCAATAGTCTTGCAACTCCTAACTCGATGGGGAGTATAAAGGAATCGAGTGTGTGATGAAAAGATGGATTTGGGCAAGAAGGCCCTTTATGTTGAGGAGAAGAAGAAGAAGATGGAGTCGAAGAAGTAGAGGTGAGATGGAGTGGAATGAGTGTGAAATGATGGATGTGGTCTTTGGCCCCACATGTTTTGAACAAACTGGATGTGGGCTATGGTCCCATGGGTTTTTCTAAGCAAAGATTAAGATGAAGGTGATGAAGGAGATGGAGTTGAGGTGGCAAGATGAGGTGAAGACTCGTGATGCTGAGAGTATAAATGAATAGCCGTGTTGAGTAGAGATATGCAAGACTGCTTGAGCTGGGAGTATAAAGGAATGGCTGGGTGCATGAAATATATGTGGAGAGTGAAAGATATGGTGCATGGTGCTTGTGCAAGTGTGAGCTTAAAGGAATGGCTATCATGTGTGCAAAGGCCAGGAAGGGCAGAAAGAATGAATAACTCCTTACACTGGGAGTCTAAAGAATGGCTTGGTGACTCGCAAACTTGGGTTGAGTATAAAGATACCAAGCAACTTGCCATGCCATTGTAGTGAGGCCAAGAGAGGGTGAGAGACTAAATGGATGGAGGTCAAAGAACTTGTGGGCTTGGGGCAAGTATAAAGATATCGGGCTAGTCGCCATGCTACTGTGGTGAAGCCGAGAGGATGAGGGATTGGGCAGATGAACATCATAGACTTGTGGACCAGGATGAGTATAAAGATACCATGCAACTTGCGATGAAGTGTGGTGAAGCAAAGAGAGGGCGAGGGACCAATCAGATGGAAGTTTTAGACTTGTGGACCTAGGGCAAGGATAAAGAAACTGGACAGATGTGGATGAGGAGCGTGGAACTCGTGGAGTTGCGAGTATAAAGATGGGCTGAATGTGGAACAAGGTGGGGAACCAAGACTCATATAGCACCGATGAGGATAAAGAAACTAGGGGGCTTGTGGGAGCCAACGAGCAGGATAAAGAATCGGGAAAATCTTGGGTTGAGGAGGAAGAACATAATCAAAGGTGGGGTGTATGAGAGACGCATGGGAAGACTCATGGAGCCACGAGGATAAACGAATGGCCAAGGGTAAGTGGAAAGAAGGGAAGAGATGTTGATGGATGAAGGCCTATGAGAAGGCCGAAAGAGTGGATGCTTGTGTACCTGGGACTAGTCTTGCTGTGAGAGGCTCAGAGCCATCAGTGCATCCGATGCCTAGGCAGTTTGCCCCAAATTATCAAGGGAAGAACAACCCTACTTAGGTACATTGGGAGGCATATGATGGGATGAAACTGAAGCCCTAGTTGAAACACCACTATGTCTACTCGCCTAGGAATGATAGGGGGAGATAACATCGATTCAAGTTCAGAAAACAACTCAAGGATGCAAGGGGTAGTTGTGTCTTTGACATGGAAGCTAGAGTAGGTGGTAGCACCTCAACTGTCTAAATGAGAAGAGAAGCAAATCAAGGCAAATGACTCATCTTTGGTCTTTAGATCAAAGACCTATGGCCAATGGGTCGAGATCTGGCCATTTCGACAAGCTCTTCCCCATGCAAGGCCATTGGGGAATCTTGCGAGGTGGCGAGTTGAATTGCAAACAGCTCAAAGAAATCACTACCTCGGCTTAGAATAATCTACACCAAAGGCATCCATATGGTTAATGAATCCTGATCGAGGGGAGGTATGTATGAGGGAAGGGAGTGTGAGGCTTGGGCAATCCCATGTCTCCCCCCCTCCTCCATGGTGGCTGTGCCACAGTAACCATTATTTTCACCTCATGGCATGTAGGGTTCTTTATTTGGTCAAGGCAATTGGCCCTCCTACTTTGGGTTTAGTTCAACATGACTTATTGGAGGTTAAGACTCATGAGGATAGGTGGGTTTGACCCATGTCGCCCTTGTGGTGCCATGGTCCAAGATGGTTGAAGGTAGATACTTGTGAGCTAGGAAGTTTTCCATGGTGCGATGCGCCGACGCCAACACCAAGTCACCCATGTTCGAGATAGACTAATGCGACACATGTCTTGTGAGCAAGCCTTGACATGGGAGGGATATTTAAGGCATGATGGCCTTGTGACATGACACGATGTGGAGGGTGCATGCTATGATGCAATGGTGCCTTCTTGGCATATCTTTTGAGTTAGCTTCTGTTCCATGTTGTAGATGCAACGTGGTGTTGTGTGCCCATGGACCATGTTACTTGTGTGGTGGGTTGTCACGCTGCAGACTCGTGGGACCAGGTAGGCACCGTCACATCTTGACTAATGGAGCTTTTATAATGAACAGTCCTAAGCCTGGAGAGCAAGAAGCAGCAATAGTTCAACAATGAGTAGGAGATTGATAAGGAATAGAGATTCGCATATGAAGAGAAGGGAAAATGGTTAGCTCAACAAGAGGAAGCCTCTTAGGGCACACAAACTAAATCTGATTGGAGCTTGATGATGGTGGACACAACACTGGGGGACTGCCTTGCCTTGTTCAAGCCCGAAAGAGGACGAGGGGGGTATTGAATGCTACCCGAAATAGGCCCATTTGGAGGCAGACTGTGTGCCAACAACACTTTTTTGGAATCCAAGCCTATAATTGGTCCTTTTTGCACATAGTGGGTGTCATTAGCCTGGTGTGTAACATGCCTAATCCCTTTGCAGCTTGGATTATCCCACCCTCTCTGTTGCTCCAATTCATATTAAGTATTTAATGGCAATACATAATACATCCTATATTCTATGATCTCCAATGGAAAAACTTAAACACATGATGTAGAGTTTGAGAAATTTGGAGACAATGATGTATACTAAGTCTACTTGCATATAGTATCACAATGTCTACAAGCATGGCTATAGAATGATCTAGAATAGGAAGAACAATCTATTTTAGAATTGCACAATAGTAGTGAAGCTTAGATTACAAAAATAGAAATGCATGAATCTTTTGGGTTTACTCTGTATAAGAGAGAGAGAGAGAGAGAGAGAGAGAGAGAGAGAGAGAGAGAGAGAGAGAGAGAGAGAGAGAGAGAGAGAGAGAGAGAGAGAGAGAGAGAGAGAGAGAGAGAGAGAGAGAGATGGTGGAATGTAGGGGTTTATCACTAGGGTAGAAAAGATGTATTGATTGTAGGTCATTTGTTTTGGTTTTTTGAGTAAGGGGTGAGGATGGAATAATGTTATGTTTTGTGAGGATCAATAGTTAATGGTTAAGATCATATGTGGAAGACTTTAATTTTAATAGTACTTGGAGAAAGATAAAGGTTTAACCCACGCCAAGAGACATCCCAATTGATGGGCATACTAGGTCTGTTGCATGCACTACTAGATTTGAGGGTGGAACCCATATGTTGACATGTGAAACTCTAACTACAAAGGATGCAAGATACACTCAAAGCTATCAATCTATTGCTAGATTACAATCTTGGTTTTAAAAAAAATAACCACACAAGGGTCTAGGTTTGTAAGAGTGACTTGTTAAGTTTGGAGAGCTTCCATATTTGTGGCTACATATTAAAAAGAGGTATTGACTTCTTAATTTTGGGAGGGATCAAACACTTGAGATTTTATTATGCAAACTTTAAGTCATGTGAATACATCTCAAGTATACATACATAGTAGAAATCATACACCACAATTTGATTCTATTCAAGAATGTACTCTCTTCCCACCTTTACATGCTTAAGACATGTGCCAACATGTATTCACACACAAAGCCATACTTGGATAAACATGTGTACATGCATGTGGATGCACACACACAGACATACTACATGAGAACCAAAAACTTGATGCTTATCACAAACTTTATATGGAAAGGAATACCATGGGCAAATGGTGAAACACTGTGGAGGTGAGGAAATGTCAATTTAAGGCTAAAGTGTGAATGTATGAAAAGAGATATGTAAGAATTAAAGAAAGGTTGAAAATGTATAACTAATATATAATATTTGTCGTTACTATCAAATAGATTGGTGTGAAAAACTTAGAATTGTGCTCTATACGAGAGAGAGAGAGAGAGAGAGAGAGAGAGAGAGAGAGAGAGAGAGAGAGAGAACTATTTATTATGTGAAATAATTTGTGAGATTGCAGGGGGGAACGAGGAAGGGAGGAGGGGGGCGGGGTTTCGGATTGCACATATACACTCTATAAGGATGTTAATGACGAGCATGGGTCTAGCGTGAAGGAGTATATTGCAGAAAGTAAGTCCTAGGCATGTGATATAATCAACAAGTAAGGTGTTGAGGGTGGGGGCCCGGGGGGGGGGGGGGGGGGTAAACACCATTGCTTTATAGAGCACTAGTAAATATAATATAAAAGAAGGTAAGTTTTTATACTAAACTGTAAGAAATGTATTATCGAGACTATTTGTATATATACTATGGCCGGCCACGAGGAACTTTTGTGCATTATTATCAGGACTTTTAAGGAGACTTTGTATATATACGTCACCGCTATAATAAACTAATAGATGTTTAAACCTCAACGAAAATATTAAAAGGACTCCGATTTTCAGGACAAGTAACCTCCTGAAAGGAATCCCATTTTCCCCAAATGAGGCCCGGCCCCGCTCGTTTGACAACCCATCCGCGCCTTTAACCTTTCATAAAAAGATTCTTACCACCTCCATTGAAATAAACGGGCTCTATTGCCTTTTACTCCAACAATCGCTCTCTCTCTCTCGCATGTTTTGTGCCTGTTGGGTTCGGCAGTCCTAATAATTTCTGTGGCGGTACAGAAGCTCGTAGTATAAATTCATTCTTGTCACAAGTGGCTCTGTGTGTTTGTGTGTGTGTCGATACTGCACTGGCAGCACATAACTATGGACGAAGACGATCAGTACAGAAAAGAGGAGATCTTTGTCACCCCGCCCTTGATGTCTGCGGATTCAGCTTCTTATCATAGGCACGGTGATGGCGTAATGTCAGATAAGCAAAGGGGCTTGCTTGCCAGATTGGTAGAGCTCTTCAAAAGTGCGAGACCAGGCTCTGATATCACAAAATTTCAAGTAAGCCCAATTCATTCCAAACTGTGAGGCTTCAACTTAGGCCAATTAATTACAAATTGAAGTACTCCGTTCGATCAGGGTTTGGTCTCGTGAATTTCTTCTAAACATTTGATGCGTGTTGACCGAATCTCTTCATGTGTTGTGATAGTAATGGTGTCAATTTCTTCGACAGGGTAAAACATTAGAATTTCAGAATTGCTGATATTTCAGAATTTGGGAGTTCAGTCTCTACACGCCCACTCCAGCTTACGAATGTGTTCCTTTGATGATATGCCCTGTTATAGTTGCATGTTGAAGTTGCAGAGATCGCCATTGTTATCTGAGACCTCAAGTGTATAAAACTTGTCTGATTTGAATATAGACATTCTATCATAGAGCATACGGCCATTCTGATTTTGAATTGGTTTGCATTTTCAGATTCCAGTCCAACTGAACATGCCCAAATCTCAACTGCAAGTTTATGGGGAAAGCTTGTATTGCTGTGGAGAAGATCTACTCTCCAAATGTGCAGAAGGCACAAGTCCGATGCAACGTTTTCATAGTGTGGTAGCTTGGCATATTTCAACCACAAGGCTGGCTCCTTTTGGACAGGCTCCCTTCAATCCCATACTTGGAGAAACACATCATGTATCGTGTGGTACACTCAATGTATTGTTAGAGCAGGTAATCTCACATTTGCTAGACACCCTAATGTTCGGTTGCTCGTACACCAGTAATACTCAAGAATTATGTTTTATTTGGAGGGTTTATTCACCGATCATTTGACTATACAGGTGTCGCATCATCCTCCCATAACAGCCTTGTATGCAACTGACTCCGCAAAGAATCTTCGAATGCAGTGGTGGCATGGAGCTTGCCCTCGGTTTTATGGTAAATAAAATTGTGTGTACCGAAGCTTGTATTTTCTGCCTGTATATGCTTGTCCCCCTTTCCAAAGTGTTGATCATTTGCATGCATGGCTTCCTACTCTCAATTATGCAAAATCCTGGTCATTTATGGTGTTTGTAACATCACGTTGTAGGTGGGTGCTGAATACTGTTATTAGATGCAACAGTAGTTTATGTAAACATACCCTGGTCATGTATGGTGTTTGTAACACCACATTGTAGGTGGGTGCTAACTACCGTTATTACATGCTTGCCAAAGTTATGATGCAACAGTAGTTTATGTAAACATACCTCTATAATCTATTATAGCTTAAATAAAGTCCAGCCATCGCTCAGTTATAGGTACAGATTTTAACAAACAAAACCTTGCTGCAGAAAGAATCGATTTAAGGACTTTCTTCAAAATGGAGTGTAAAGTTTTTGTGCCAATTCAGGGAACAAAGTGGAGGTGACTGTTCAAGGGAAAAGAAGCTTGTGGCTGGATTCACACAAAGAGGAGTATGAGTTGACAAGCCCAAAGCTTTTGATTCGGTTTTTCCCAGTGCCAGGCAATGAATGGGTAGGCAGCACAACAGTGAAATGCCACTCTTCAGGACTTGAAGGCACATTGGTGTACAAGGGCAAACCCTTTTTTGGCTTAAGGGGAGTTTTGGGTCATTTGACAGGGAATATCAAGGACATCAAAACCAGCAAAATACTCTATGATATAAGTGGAGCATGGAACAAGTAAATACATTTTTTGCTTGTTTTCTGTAATTCCTTTCATTTGTTACTGGCAATACAGTTGTAACTGGATGCATATAATTGGATGAGGAACTTTTTAAAGCATCTGCATCTTAAGTGAAAGTCCCATGTTTTCTTTGTTTGTGGGAGAAGATGCGAACTATTTGAATCTAATTACGATCCAAAATTTGGCCATGTTCTGCAGAATAGTCAGTGTAAAAGACTTGAAGACAGGAGAAGTGACTCCTATATATGATGCACAAAGTGTTCTATCAAAATTGAGGGCCCCAGTGGTGCAGAATGTTAAAGTAAGACCTTGAATTTGCATTTCACACATTTGATCTCATGGATGGTGCATGTGCATGCGATAGGTTGCAAAATATTTCATTTGAATTAGTATTTAATGCATTTGATGTCATGGATGCTGCACATGCATACAGTAGGTTGCAAAATATTTCATCTCTGAGCAGGCTTAAGATCATTCTACTGAGATTGTTTGGTGCAGTATCTCAGACTAAAACATCAGGTTGGTGTCTATTTAGTAATCTTTTGTTCGTCCATAAATGGCTGTTTGTCAAATTGATACATGCATTTCATACTTCTGCCCGTGCCATGCTGCATCATGTACTCACTAGGACATGATGTAGGCTGTTGGCATGCAACCTCTATATATGCTTTCATTCATTCCGATTATTGGGCGTTGAAGTTGAGGGTGAGAACTCATGCCTTTGCAGGATGTAGCACCAAGTGAGTCTGTGGTGGTGTGGAGGAAAGTCATTGAAAGCATACTGAGGAGGGATTGGGAGGCAGGAAGGGAGGCTAAGCACAAAGTGGAGGAGAAGCAGAGGGCCCTTGCCAAGGAGAGGAAAGCAGCAGGCAAGACGTGGCTCCCCAAGCACTTTGAAAAACAACATGTGGCCGGAGCTTCAAGCGGTGATAGGGGTTGGCAATGGTGTCACCAAGGCCAGCCAGTCAGTGAGGCCCCTCTATCTGTGGCAGTACCATCTTTGTGATGACACTGTAGAGCTGGTATGAATTAGTCCCTATTTGTGATGACACTGTAAAGCTGGTATGAATTAGTCCCTATTTGTTGTGTACGAGGGATATCCGATAGACCCAGCCTCTGTTGACAGCTCAATGCCCAAGTACACATGCATTTCCCAACCTCTTGATATTCTCTTTTGGGGACACCGAGACAACGCATACACAAAGCTCATGAGTCATATGCTTTCAAATTATAAGGCAAAAATAAATGTGTATACATTCCCACCGTATGTCAATAACACTTTTTTTATAAACCTTGAAATCTTTAATCATGCTTTAAAATTTTAAGTAAAAAAGAATAGTGGATACCGAGCCCTAAATTTGATGGGTCTTGTAAAATTTTTTATGACGTGCCTTTTTTGGAAACGCCTTTCAAATGATAGATGATATACAATCCATGCTAGTCAAATGCCAAGAAAAATATATAAATGAAAAGTAGCATAAAAAGGCTCAACTAAGACAAGTAAAACACGATTTTTAAAGCTCATAGGTCATAACATCAAATGGACAATCCAATTTAAATCGCATAACTATATAGCTTACTATTAATACTTCAATGATTGAGATGTTTAAATGAACCCCATCGCATAACTAGCAATAACATGAATTCATTCAATCATTCTAGTAGGAACAACATGAATCCATCTACTCGATGAAATCCATAGGTGAACTAACAGTAACATGAATCCATTCAATCATTCTAGCAGCATTGCCCTCCTACTCTTTGCTCCCATCCAAATGCCCCAAACATCTTTCCAGTCGATTTGAGAGGTGTCACATGCATCGATGGATAACAACATTGAAGGTACTCGAAGTGTGAAGGCATAAACTACACCTTGAGTTACTTTTTATTAGATTTTACCTTGAAAATCATGCTTGTTGGGATAACCATGCTAGTTTGCCATAGATGCATCATACTTGGATATAAGTCCTACCATGTCGTTGTAGTGTTGCATACTTTCCAAGCATCATGCATGCCTCTATTTCAAGCAACTCGATATAACATGCTGATGAAATATTCTCGTTCATTCATACACCTTTTAATGTCAATTGTATGACTATCAACATTAAGTTTGTTGATAAGTCTTTCTAACCATTGTTGAGTCCTTTTATTCCTCTCGATAGGATCCATAGGATATAAAGAAGGATTGGATATCTTGAATGCATTGAAGATTGCTAAATCTTCAAAGCTACTAGTTAGAGCATCCAAAATGTTTTGCACATATACTCATGCAATAGAGATACATTCAGCTAGAGAACCTGTTTCACTTGCATCACCTTCAAGAGATATATTCAAGCTCAATCCCTCATGTTCACTTTTTGAATCACTTGTAGCCTTAGATTTTTCCTTCTTTTTTGACACTTTGGGAATTGGAATGTACCTCAATACATGTGTATGTACGACACCATTCACATTTGTATACTCTAGCTTTTCATTTCTTGTCATCTTTAGAAATTTAGTAAGATGTTTTGACCCAACACCAAACAGATTATCCTCACATATAAGGTACCTTGTGAGGTACCTTTCTTTTGCCTTTGAAAATTCCGAGTTTAACTTATTTAACTCTACAAGCACATTTGCCAAAAGGTGTATGATAAATTGTACCATAAAAGTTGTAGCATATCCATACCACTTCATGTCTCTTCCATTGCTCAAGGACAATAGGCATGATTTTCACAAACCTTTCCATGACTTGACCTCTAGAGAGCCATCAAACTGCATGAATTTGCAACATCTTTACATCCATAATATCATACTCGTGCATGATCTTCCATAGCTCCAAGTGGCAGTTTGTTGATCTACCTAACCATGCACACACTTTATTTGCAACTTTATCTACAAAAGAAAACACACGAGGATTTGAAATAAATCCACCCTTTGTTGCATGCTCCTTAGTGTGCAATACAATGCATCCCCATAATACATGAAAGTAATGCTTGAAAGCATGCCACAACTCTAGTTCGACGCCCTGTCATAGATGAAGCACCATCTACTGCTATTGCAATAAGTTTAGACATATCCAAGCCACTTTCTAGAAAGAATGCATTGATAACATCATACATTGCCTATGCTATCCCATTATCTACTGGTAATAACTGTATAAATCTACAAAATGCATGCTCTTTTCCCTCTCATTGATATACAAAATATAAATAATCAAATGTTTCTCCAAGGTGTGATGAATACTCTCATCAATGAGCATAGAAAAGAAGGGACTTTTGCATACTTCTGCATATATTTTCTTTCCTACATGGTCTCTCATAGCTAATAACATCTCTCTTCCTGAAACTAGATTGACATATGATCCAATCAGATGCAAGCATATTTGGAGTAAAAAGCTCTCTTTGCAACTTGCACAATTGTAGATATTTCTCTAATGGCAAATCTTCACGTGCACAAAAGTATATGAGCTTCATGCATGATATACTGCACTTTTGCTCACTATGGACTATTGTGTCTAGTCCATGATCCATAGGTCCTTTACCATCATTGCTAATTTTTGTTTTAGTAATTTGAGTACGTGAGGCATAAACATGATCTAAAGTTTTTGCATGATCATTTAATACAAATAGTTGGATGCTTTGGGAACTTGCTTGAGTATAGGTATTCACTTTACTAGCATCTTCACACCATTTACATTTTATCCTTTCTTCATTACATATGCTTTTGCATATATAAGCCCATGGATGAAGCAAAGTCCATTGGTGTCACCACTTTCTTTTGACTCTTTTAGAAGAAGGATCGGAATGAGATGCACTCTCCATTTGATCATTTTCCACAATTACATTTACATTCTCTACATTAGATCCTTCTCAAGTAAAATTGACACTAAATTCCCCTTGAGACTTGTCACTATTCCCCCCTAACAATGTATCCTCTTGTCTTGCAAAAATATTTTGAGTTCTAGAAAAAGAAAGATGTGATAGAAGGATCTAGCTTTCTTTTTCTAGTCGCACCCTTTTGAGATCCAAATGCATCCATCCTTGATTTATCTAGTTGTACATAAGCAAGCCATGTAACAAATATTTCATTTTGCTGATATACATAAGCACTTTGAACAAATCTCATACTACATAATAAGACAACTTTATAATATATATCTAATATGTAAGTATATGTATATATAGGCAAATCTATAGGAAACTTTCAAGTTTCAATCCCAAGCTCAAAATGCAAAAGTGTGTATACAATGCATCATATGATTTTTTTAAATTAAAGCCTAAAATAGTAAATATTATATACTAATGTTAATACTAGATCTTTTTATAAGATTTCATGTTTATATCATTAGAGCCATCAAGAAACAAAAGGAAGAAATAGGTAAAGTGATACTCCACTAAAGATGGTTGCATCGATGGATGGAATGTCTAAGTTACTGTGGTGTCTCTACATAGACACACATGTGAACTACAATACAAGGCCACAACTATAACCATTGAATGATGACAACCAAAGGAGAAATGTATCGATGGATGGAATGTCTAATTTACTAGGGTGTCTCTACATAGACACACATGTGAATTACAATACAAGGCCACAACTATAACCATTGAATGATGACAACCAAAGAGTGCATGACTTACGTAGGGTACGGGCAAAGAAAACATTGACCCAAGATTTTCAAACTAGAAAACATAAGCCCAAGACACTTGATAGAGAATGAGATATTCCATATACAAATAAAATAACGGGATAGCTTAGATGCCTTGGATTCATGAATAGTAGTGAAAAGGATATTATGAAAATTCTTAAGCTGGTGTGGACCTGTATCAAAGCCTTGCTCTCTTATGCAAGGCCTTGAGTCTAAATTTGGTTTAAATCTTAAAGTATGGATACCTAATGCATCAAATTATTATCTCCATCAAAGCCTATAGTAGTAGAGCTACATTCTAATGATGTCTAAATAGATTTCGTACCGATAATAAGAGATTAAGATACTCCCACATACGAATAGAAAAAAAGGATAGTCCATGTCCCTTAAATATATTATTACATAAAGATACTCTAAGAGATCCTTAAGATAGAGTGAACTTATACCAAAGCCTTGGTCTTACAAAAGGGACTTGAGACTATGTTTAAATTAGGTTT
This sequence comes from Lygodium microphyllum, assembly GCF_053477565.2. NCBI lineage: Eukaryota > Viridiplantae > Streptophyta > Polypodiopsida > Schizaeales > Lygodiaceae > Lygodium > Lygodium microphyllum. The sequence goes on along the minus strand of NC_141144.1, from coordinate 6,916,759 downwards.
TAAAGAGAAGATATCTACTCATAGTGCATTACATCTTTACTATTAGTTAAGGGGAGGTGGGGGGCGGATGCCATGTGGCAGCCCCCCACCTCCCCACAATAAAAAGAAGAATGCGGGGGTGGGTGCCATGCGTCCAGCACCCACCCTCGCCCGCAAAGATCACGCCCGCGCCGCCCGCAAAAAATGGGACTTGCTTGCGACCTGCCCGCGCCCGATACCTGCGACTTGCCCGCGCCCTGCGACAGTCGCCCGCGAATCTTCACACAACTGCCGCTCGCGATCTTTATGCCCCCACCCGCATTTCGAAATGCATCGACAAGCGCCCCACCTTGCGACCATCGTCTCGACGAGCTCGCCTTCGGCTTCAACCCCGTCACCCTACCTTCGAACTATGCATTGCCGCTCCAACGTGCCGACTCCCTGGCCTGTCAAAGCTCTGTATAAGGACGGTCCTCCTTTGCACTCATGGCCAGCGGGAGAGGAAGGTACGTTCTTCTTCTTCTTCTTCTTCTATTATGTGATTAATTAATGTGTGTTAAGTGTTTTATTACATTGTTAAAGTGTATTATGTGTTTTAACTGTGTTATTTATTAATGTGTATTACATGTCTTAGTAAGGATGTGATAATATTATTATGTTTGTGTTGATATTATGTATTAATATATGTATGTTTGGTATTATTTAATGTGTATTACGTTTTGAATATGAATGTGTGTTATTGATTTATGTATATTATATATATTAATATGAATGTATGTTAAGTGTGTTATTAGATAATGTGTGTAGTATGCGTGTTAATGTTTGTTTGTTATGTGTTTTAATATCAGTGTGTTTTAATATTATGTATTAATGTGTGTACGCATGTTAATAATTAATGTGCATTATTACATTGCCAATGTGTATGATGCACTTAAATATACTTGACGTTACTCTCTAACATCATTTCCATTTTTCCATGCAGCAGTTTTGTACTTTTGCTTTCGTCATCAACTCTACTCTTTCGTCATCATCAATACTTCTCAGGTGCATCTCTCTCTCTCTCTCTCTCTCTCTAGACTCTCTATCACACACACACACACACACACACACACACACACACACACACATGCATAAAGTTAGTTAGAAAGTTGAAATTGTAGCACTTTGATCATGTGTCTCATGTATGCACAATGATCATTTAAGTATTCATGTAGGCATCTCTCTCTTTCTCTCTCTCTCTCTCTCTCTAAAAGTTATAAAAGTTAAAATTTAAATATTTTAATTTATTGCATGTTTAAATTTTTAATGTATGCATGTCATGTCTTTTGATATGAAAATGTGTTAATATTATTTCTTAATGTGTTTATGCGTGTTATTAATTAATGTGTTATGTGTGTCATTACATTGTTAAGGTGTATTGCGTGTTTTAAGTGTGTTATTAATTAATGTGTGTTATGTGTTTTAGTATAAATGTGTGATAACATTATTATGTTTGTGTTAATAGTATGTATTCATATGTATATATGTGCTAATAATTAATGTGTATTATGTATTTAAATATGAATGTGTGTTATTAAATAGTGTGTATTATGCGTGTTATTAATGTATGCATGTCATGTCTTTTGATATGAAAGTGTGTTAATATTATTTCTTAATGTGTTTATGCGTGTTATTAATTAAGGTGTTATGTGTGTCATTACATTGTTAAGGTGTATTACGTGTTTTGAGTATGTTATTAATTAATGTGTGTATGTGTTTTAGTATAAATGTGTGATAACATTATTATATTTGTGTTAATAGTATGTATTCATATGTATATATGTGCTATTAATTAATGTGTATTATGCATTTAATATGAATGTGTGTTAAGTGTGTTATGGAGAGGATGTGTGATAATATTGTTATGTTTGTGTTAATGTTATGTATTGATATGTGTATGTGTGCTATTAATTAATGTGTATTATGTGTTGTCTAAAAGTTACAAAGTTGAAATTTAAATATTGTAATTTATTGCATGTAAAATGTTTTTTTAAATTGATACACACTTTGTCTTTCTCAAATACCTGTGGATATTCATGGTTTAATATAGAGTTAAAGATGTGTTAATGTTGATGAATAAAGTAATTAGATTGTTTATTAAAACTTAAAAAACTTAATATTTTGTTCATTTAAGTTTTAATTAATGCTTAAATAATTTAATAGTTTAATGCTTTTATGATGTCCCTCATGTGTGTATGGATATTCATGCTTTGATGTGGAGAAAAAGATGTGTCAAATATTTTCTCGACATAGTCTCATTGTGTCTCTCTCATGTATGCATAAATATTGTAATACTTTGGTGCGCCTAGGTCATGAAAGTATTCAATTAATTTTTAAAAATGTTCTCTCTCTTTCTCTCTCTCTCTCTCTATGATCTCTTAATACTTTGTGTAATTGTTTTGTGTACTCCCAATGCATGAATGAATGTGCGTAAAGCCAAAGACATGGCTAGGAGGAAGTCAGTACGGTGTGCCCTCAAACATGTCAAAGGACACAACACTTTCGTCGTATCCCTAAAGCTCATGAATCGGTTGGATGCAATTGAGAAGCAAATCAAGAGTTTAAAAAAATGTCAAAGAGCTTCGAACTCCTTCTGTCAAAACTTTGGTGATCGCCTTCAAAGGATCGAAAAAATCCTAGTAGAAAAATATGAAGGAGGCTTGGTTAATGGGATAATTTTGCAAGATGAGATAGATGAAATAAAGGGCTATATAGGAGAAATCTATGAGTTGGTTCACAAGCACTGGCCACAGTGTGTTTTGGAAGACCATGCAGAAAAGCTGCGAGACCTTGCTAAGAGCAATGATCATATAGAGGATGGAGTGTGTGAATTACTAGCTCAAAAGAATGCAAGCATGCTTGCACCTGAGAGCATTTGCCTCGATGTGCATGTTACATCTCTAAAAGTTTGCCTCAATAGGTTCTCTGCAATGTTGAACCGATTGAATCGTCGCATGAGTTCATCATACAATTCATAGTTCTCTTAGCATATCTAAGGATTTCAATAACTTTTTGTCAGATCCTCCGATAGATATTGTTGGGTTTGAGAATTTTCATGTGATTTGGACTTTTGTATTCCCCATGATAATGACATAATATGCTCTTTCAATTTATATTCTTGCATATGTAAGATTATATTGTTGCTTATGTGATGTTATAATCTTCAAATTTTATATTGAAATAGTGTTTAGAACAAATTTACCTTGAGGTATATCTTTGCCAAAGTCTTCCCTAAGAGATAGGAAGAAATTTTAGTACGCTTAGGTCATAAAAGTATGCAATTACTTTAAAAAAATGTTCTCTCTCTCTCTCTCTCTCTCTCTCTCTCTCTCTCTCTCTCTCTCTCTCTCTCTCTCTCTCTCTCTCTCTCTCTCTCTCTCTAAATACGTTGTATAACGATGACCATATGGAGTGTGTTGAAATATCTGATGCTTGAAACCATGTTCCTGTACCAGACATCGTTTCGTGCGTTCTCAATGCACGGATGAATGTCTGTAAAATCTAAGACATGCCAAGGACGAAGTTAGTTTGATGTGCCCTCAAACATGTCAAATGACACAACAATTGTGTTGTATCCCTAAAGCTCATGCATCAGTTGGATACAATTAAGAAGCAAATGAAGAGTTTAATCAAACTTCAAAGAGCTTCAATCTCCTTCTACCAGAACTTTGGTGTGAATTGTCATACGAGTTCATCGTCCAATGCATAGTTCTCTTAACATATCTAATTCCTTCAAGACTTTTTGGACAAATCCTTCAATAGATATGTCATTCTATTGCTGGGTTTGAGAAATTTCATGTGATTTGGACTTATGTCCCTCACGACGATGACGTAATATGCTATTTCAATTTATATTCTTGCCTATGTGAGATTACATTGTTCCCTATGTGAAATTATAATCTTTATCATAGTATAGACTATAATAACGTTTCAAAAAACTTCGCATTTGTAAATACTAATATCAAAGTACATTTTTCTTTTTATCTTAGGTTTTTCTTGACAATGGTACTTCCAACACATTCTGTGCCTAGAGATCGTGTATTACGTGCACGTAGGGAAATGCTCAAAATTACTAGACATAAACGTAGGCACGTTGCAAGAGTTAGGACTGAATTACATGTTCGTGACCATGCAAGAGATATGCATGAACAACATCATGCAAATGGAAACAATATGGATGTTCAAATCCCAAATCAGCTATATCAAACCAATCAATTTCGCGCTGCATCTTGCTCTGTTGCTCATGATTTGGTATCCTTTCACGTTCAGATGTCTACCACAACTCGACAATACAATCCTAATGGTGGCTTGAGTGTGCGTAGGCAAATGCTTAATGTTACGAGAGCTGAATGTAGGCACATGGCAAGAGTTAGAACAAAATTACAACAACCTCATTATGCTACCATAGATAGAGATAGATACAATGGCATCCAAGCTACAAGTGTCCAAATGCCAGTTGTACCATTGTTGCCGTTGGAAGTTCAACCACCTCCTCCTATTCGTCAAGAAGACAATGCAACTATCCACAATATAGATGTTGAGATGTTGGATAACCATGAATTGCTACCCTTCCGAGTGGGGGTACGTAGCACAAGTCGACAAAGAAATGGAAACACAAATAATCCAGATGGTGGATTAAGAAATTGTAGGCAAATGCTTGATGCTACTAGAGCTGAACGTAGACACAGAGCAAGAGCAAGAACGCAATTACAACAATTGCATCACACTACAACAAATACAATTGATATAAGTGCTCAAATGCCTGGTGCACCATTACTGTCCTTAGATGTTCAATTGCCTCGCGTTATTCAAGAAGAGAATGAAGCTATCCATAATGCAGGTGCAATTACTGAGATGGTACATGACCAGTACACGATTCAAGCTCCTATATTTCTACCTCAAAATGGTGGATTTTGTTCAATTCTCCATGACATGCCACCTAATTTGGATATTCATCCATCAGCAACAATTTTGCTCTTCCAAAAACCAAATTTGCATGCAATTGGTACCCTTTGCAAGGTTTGTCACCATTGCATGGCTAAGTTGTGGCACGGTGAAACTAAAACAATGCGTACAACTTCGATTGGAAAGCATTGCTGTAGAGAAGGGAAAGTAATTTTACCACTCCTACAATAGCCACCACAACCTCTATGTAATTTGCTTGATGGCACACATCCACAAAGTAGAGAGTTAAAAAAAAACGTGCTTATAATAGCGCATTGGATTTTGTTTCAATGTGTGCAAAATTGATGAGCTTTTGCCTCAAAATGGAAATGGTTATACTTTTCGAGTTCATGGATCAATATATCACAGAATAGGTTCCCTATTGCCAAGTAAGGATGGATAACAAATACCAAAGTTTGCACAACTTTATATTTATGACACTGATCATGAGTTATTGAATCGCATGGGGGTTTTACCTGGGCTTTTGCCAGACTTACTACAAGAGCTTCAACAAATGATGCATGATCACAATGCTTACGCACAGGCCTTTATAGCAGTTGGTGCAAGCTTGCAACGCAATCCATCAGTAGAAATAAGAATGTCCATTGTTCAAAATCGATCCACCTCTAGACAATATTCAGTTCCCACTGCAAGTGAGGTTGTTGCGATCATGCCTGGACAAGGTGATGATGATACACTTGATCATCGTAGCATTCAAGTTCACACACAACAAGGACATTTGATTTATATTTCTAACTTACACAAGGCATATATGCCACTGTTATATGTTCTTCTTTTTCCAAATGGAGAGGATGGATGGCATGCTAAAGTTCCATATGCATTTATGGATGCTCATATTAATGCCAATAATCTTGCAAATAAAGATTGAGTCACTCAAATGCAGTATTATGCTTTTCGACTTTAGATTTGAGATGATACTAATGCATGTCTTTTGCATGGTGGTCGCTTGCTACAACAATACATTGTTGATGCTTATTGTAGCATTGAACAATGTAGATTGGCTTGGTGTCGTCGTAATCAAGCAACATTGTGAGTTGAAATGTATAGGGGATTGGCTGATATGGTCAATGGTTCAGATGCAGCTGATACTAATATCGCTGGGATTGGTGTGGGCAGGAGAATAGTATTGCCATCTAGATTTACAGGTGGACCAAGATTCATGTACCAATTATATCAAGATGCTATGGCAACTGCGCATAGCAAAGGGAAACCTGATTTGTTTATCACCGTGACATGCAATCCTAAGTGGTCTGAAATTACAAATGCTTTGTTGCCTGGGCAAACTGCACATGATCGAACAGATTTAACTGCTAGAGTTTTTCATTTGAAACACAAGGACATGATGCAGTCAATAGTGAAAAAGGAGTTGTTTGGTAAAGTTGCTGGATATGTGTCCGGTCATAGAATTCCAAAAGAGAGGATTGCCTCATTCACATATGCTCTTGATATTAGAACCATGCTTTAAGCCACTAGAAGCACGTCATTATGATAGACCGGTGTGCGTTGAGCTACTTGATAAGGAAAGGTTTTCGGATTCGTATCGAATTATTACTAAATGTAACATACATGGTTTGTGTGGTGAGTTCAATCCAAAAAGTGCTTGCATGGTGGACGAAAAGTGTATAAAGAATTATCCGAAAAATTTTATACATACAACTACAGTTGATTAAACTAGTTATCCTTTATACAAACATCGAGAGGATGGAAGGACTCATAATGCTAATGGTAACCTCTTGGATAACCGATGGATAGTGCCTTATAATCCTTATTTGAGTTCCAAGTATAGTGCTCACATAAATGTTGAGGTTTGCTCGACAATTGCAGCTGTCAAATATTTGTATAAATATGTATATAAGGGCCATGATCGAGCAACCATTCGATTTACAAGTACGCGTGGTTCTAGATCCAATGATATTGACACAGAAAATATTGATGAGATTGAGAGGTACTTAAATGCACGATATATTATAGCTTCTGAAGCATGTTGGCGAATATTTGAATTCAAACTTCATGATGAGAAACCCGATATTCAACGATTGCAAATACATTTATTTGGAGAGAATACTGTTTCCTTTCGTGACTCTAATAACATTTGTGATGTGGTGCAAAATGAAAATGCTCAAAAAACAACTCTCACAGAATGGTTTACATGCAATCGTTTGCACCCTAATGCTAACATAGTTCTCTATCAAGACTTTCCAATGTTTTGGGTTTGGAATGCACAAAAAAAATGTGGACAAAGAGAAAGCAAGGAAACACATGTGGTCGAATATACTTTGTTTCACCTACGTGTGGAGAAAAATACTATTTGCGCCTACTACTCACTGTATGCAATGGGTGCACATCCTTTGAAGCATTGCATACGGTTGATAATGTGGTATATTCAACTTTTAAGGAGGCTTGCATTGCAAAAGGAATGTTGGAAACAAATGATGAATGGCAAATGTGTTTGTGTGAAGCTGCATTGATGCAAACCGGTGCTCAATTAAGAAATTTGTTTGCATCCATCTTGGTATTTTGTTCACCTACCTGACCTGGAGCTCTATGGGAAGAGTTCTTAGTTCCACTGACAGAGGATATAAAACATCGACTCTCCTTGCAAAATAGGCGAAATGTTGATATGCAAGATGAGGCCAATAATCATGCGTTGATGCATATTCAAAAATTTTTAGATAAACATGGACGCAATTTGGTAGAGTATCATGGATTGCCTTAGGTGACAATGCAAGAGTACACAAATCCTTTGATCCTTGATGAACAACTATATGATAAGGTAGAACAAGAGAATACCTTCTTAACAATGCAAGCTATGTTGAATGATGGACAAAGAAATTGTTTTATGGCAATAATGAATGCTATTGATAGTGGTTTGGGTAAACCATTTTTCTTAGATGGCCCAGGCGGTTCTGGAAAAACATTCCTATACAAATGTTTGCTTGCAAAGCTTCGCAGTCAAGGTCGCATTGCCATAGCTACAACATCCTCTGGTATTGCTGCATTGCTTTTGCCACATGGTCATACTGCCCATTCAAAGTTCAAAATTTCATTGCAAGCAGATAATAATTCTACATGCAATATACCTGTTCAAAGTCACCTTGCAGCACTGATAAAAGAGGCAAGTCTTATTTTGTGGGATGAAGCTCCTATGTTGCATCGTAATACCTTTGAGGGCACTAGACAGAACTTTAAAGGATATAATGCAGTGTGATATGCCATTTGGTGGTAAAGTTATTCTACTAGGTGGAGCTTTTATGCAAATATTACGTGTTGTACCAAAGGGTACCCGTGAGGATATTTTCGGTGCTGCTATATGTTGTTCCAATTTGTGGCAATATTTCAATGTTTTGAAACTTACACAGAATATGCGGGTCGCATCAGATCAGGATCAGTTTGTTGCATGGTTGCAAGACATTGGAGATGGAAAAGATTTGACACATACTAATAATATATTGCAAATTCCACCTGCATTGTTGTTAAAGGGAGGATCGATGCAAGACTTGATCAATTTTGACTATCGTAAAATGAATTGTGTAATTGATTACAAAACGATCTTTAGTGAACATGCCATTCTTGCACCTCGAAACAATGATGTGGAAATGATAAACAATCATGCATTGTAGCTGATGTCGGGAGAGGTTAAACAATACTACATTGCTGATTCTATGGATAGTACTGAGGAGAACTCATTCCTCTATTCTGTGGAATATCTAAATTCCCTTGACCTCGGTGGAGGTATTCCTCCTCATATCTTGCTGCTCAAAGTAAATGCTCCAATAATATTGCTCAGGAACTTGAATCCTTCTAAAGGTTTATGCAATGGTACTAGGCTGGTATGCAAGGCTTTCAATAACAAGGTCATTGATGCAAAGATAATTACAGGGACCAATATTGGTGACAGAGTTTTTATCCCGAGGATAACTTTCATCCCAACTACACTGGAACTTCCTTTCTCAATGTAACGCTTGCAATTTCCAGTCCGTTTGACGTTTGCAATGACAATCAATAAATCTTAAGGCCAAACGTTATCATGTTTGGGGATATATCTAAAAACCCCAGTCTTTACTCATGGTCAACTCCATGTTGCTTTCTTAAGAGTAAAGTCTCCGGACAGATTGAAAGTCTTGATTGATGAGAAAGAGGACATGGTAAATGGTACCATCAATATTGTATATAAAGAAGTTTTACAGAAAGTATTGTAACCTCTATTTTTTCAAAAGTGTAACATTTGTTCTCTCATATTATATTTGCATAATATTTTTATTTCAATACAATCAAAGCTTTTTTTTCTTCTTTGTTCACATATCTATAAAATGTAGTGTTGTACTTTCTTATGCTCTTTTTCAGTATTAAGTTCTTCGTCGATGAAAAGAAAGTTTGACTTATTTTCTCTGATTTAATACTTTAATATTTTAATCATATCTCTCATGTATGGATAGATATTCATGATTTTATGTAGAGTTAAACGTATGTTTGTTTTACTATATGATAACACAATGTTTAAATTATTTCTACTATAGAAAGTTATTTGAACTTTCTATCATAAGCGTAATGTTTTTTTTCTCATATTATATTTGCATATCTTTTTTGGTGCAATATCATCAAAGTTTATTTATTCTTTTTTTATCAGATATTTTTAGGAAATGAACTATTTTACTGTCTCTTGTTCTTTTTAAGTATTAAGATCTTCAAAGAAAAGTAAGTTTAACTTTTTTTCTTTAACAAAAAATGAAATGTTTTAATCTCTCATGCTCTTTTGAAATATTATATTCCTTGAATAAAACCATGTTTGACTTATTTTCTATGAAATTTTGTTTACATTTATACAAAAGTAAGTTTTGAGAAATTATCATGTATAAAGTTCTTTTATACAATATGCATTACAAACTCTTTTTCTCTTCTAAATTGGTCTTCTAATTTCAATATTGTAAAGTTATTTAAAAAAATTGATCAATATTACTAATTTTTATGTTTTTTAAATTTTATTAATAGATGGCCCAAACAGTGTTCGAATATTATCATGCCTCTTCTTATCAAATGAGACTTCAAGAAGCATTGCGAACTATTGCTACAGATGATATTATCCATAGAACTTTGGCTAGGGTAATCGAAAGATTACCCAATGATGGATTTACTAATGGAAACACTCCTTTATATGTAGAAATTTTATATTTTGGATGGATCCAATGCTACTATGTTGGACAAACAGATGTTGAGTACTTCATATCTTGGTCCCACACTAGACACATACCGAATGACTGGAGTAAATGGGAGTTTCAAGATTTATCATGTTTTGTAACTTTGCATCAGTTTCATCCAAATTCCACCGACTGCTCTACTAATGTTAGAGCCAATCATATCACGTCCCCAGGTAATATTTACTCACCATTTTCATTAATGTTTTTCTTTATAAATTTAATATTGTTATTTCTAAAGTCTTTTTTTTTTTCATTTTTAGATGTTGCAGCACAATCTGGGGTGGGGTGCATCACAGCTTCGCCCACACATGTTCCCCATGCTAGATCCACTGTTGATAATTCATCTAAGAAGAGAAAGCTTTCTTTTCGATAGTTGATTTTCGACAATACAACTATCTTTTTGAAAACATTATATACTTTCTTTTCCATTTATTTGTTGTTATAGTTGGAATTCTTTCAGTGATATTTAAAAATCACTTTTGCTTCAGTTATCTTTTCCAATTATTATGGTTGAGATAATCAATGTTATTGTATTGAATTGTTAGATTTTATAATGAAGTTTAAAAATTGCAAGACTATTTGATTCATTACTAAGTGGAAGAATGTGTGAACAAATTAAAACATTGGTGCTTCACATTTCGGCGTGAAGTACCGGGAGAAAGTTGGCGCGTAGCACCGGGCTGAGTCTAGGTACGGAGCGCCTAGTAAGTATTCCCATCAAAGTTAATACAAACACTTTGCAATAGATTTCATGCAAGACCTTAAGAAATGACATGGCAATGAGTAAATGAGAAATAGATTTGTATCTATTAAACTCATAAAGTAGTTGAATCCACAAGGAACTCTCAAGTCTGAATTTTGAATCCGAAGCTCAAATACAATAGTATCTACAAGAAGTGCATCATTTAATTATTTCCATTGAAGCCTAATTGATTACGGAATGCATCACATAAATTAACTAGCTTTGATCTTCTATTAGTTCTAACCTTTTAGTTCTAAGGTTTGATGCAGTAGCCAACTTGCATTCATGCATTTAGACAATGCCAAAGGTCCTCAACATCTCACCTCTTTCCGGCAAGCACTGTAGCCTGCATTTGGAGTAAAGGGCAAGTGAAGAAAATTGTTAACATAAGTGAAATTCAATAATATAGTTAATTTTTTTTGATAAATAGCTAAGAACTTCACAGTGAGAAATAGGATTGATGGAGAGGCAAAATAGTGAGACAAGAACCAAGTCCTCACGCAAAAAATAGTAGCACACCACTGGCTGTTTTGGGCACTGTTGTAGATTATAGTGAGCTTCAACTTTCAACCTTGGCGTTGGGACAACGGACTAGTGGACTCCTGCATTTGCACGCTGATCCTGAGTCCTGACTGCGTTTTTTATGCACGAAGGTTGAGGTTTTTGGTGGTTGACACCGCGGTGGATGCTTGTTCATTGAAGGGAGTAGTTACCGGTGAGCACCCTTCACAAGGAACTTTCAATCGATCCCCATATAGGAAAAAAAAGAGAATTCCCCATGGAATTCCCTAGTTGAAAATACATATAAGTGGGGAAAGTAAAAACTAGGGAAAATGGGACATTTCCTAGTGAGAATAAGTAGGGAATCACATAAGACATTTCCTATGTAGGAAATATTTCCTACATAGGAAAATACAAAATTTTCTATGTAGGGAATAATTCCTATATAGGAAATATTTCATATATAGGAAAATTTTTCTAGAAGTGATTCCCTAGGTACTCTCACTAGAAAATCTCTCATTTTTCCTATTTTTTACATTCCCTATTTATATGTACTTTCAACTAGGGAATTCCGTGGAAATTCTCTTTTTTCCTTATCACTTTATCTACTTTGCCCTTCCTCTTAGACATGCTAATATCAAACAAGAAATTGCACAATAAATTTTTAACTAGAAAATTATATAGAGAATGTCATCATTTCTAAGTAAGGATCAATAACATACATCTAATGATCAAAATAGATTAAACAAATTAAGACATCAACATCTACTTCTAACAACCAAAAGAAAAATGAAAATAATTTTAAAGGAGCATAGAACTAAAAACTAATTAAGCAACATGTGTGTCTTGATTGTTTTATCCCTTAAATCTCCAATATGTTGCAAAGTAATAAATGTTTGTCTACCCTCTTCTCTAAATTTCAACATGGGTGGCCGATAGATATCATCATATAATGGTATGTGTATCACTCCTATTGATACTCAAGTGATCAAATATCATTAGTTAGTATAACCATTTCAAAAAATGACTCATTATCAACATAAGAAAGCTGGTAATACCTGATTCTTGGCTTGAAGAAGTGTTAAGGCAAGCAATCTCAATGTCTTCCTTTCTTGCATTGTCTCTTGTGTCATCTTTAGTAACTTGTTTACCTATATATACATAGAGTTAACCAAAGCTCACGATAATACAAGGTTATGAAAAATTTCAATAACACAAAATAAAGTAATTAGATATTTTGTATCAATTTGGGTCACCAAATTTGTACAAGTTTTTGATCCTTAAAGTTGGTACCTGCATCTTGACTTGAAGAAACATTATTGCAAGTAACCTCCTGATCTCCCTTTCTTACATTACCTCTTTTCCCACCTTTTGTTGTTCTTTAATCTATATTTATATATATACACATAATTACTCAAAGTTTAAAAACATGAATAACTATGAACATTTTAAATTAGACAAAGAGACTAATTAAAGCTAGTTAATCTCAAAATGAATCACCTAATAAAGCAAGATGTAAAATATGTACAAATTTTAATTTTCAAAGTTTAGTAGAAATAAAGACATATACCTGTATCGTGATTTGAAGAGACATTAGGGCCAATGACCTCCTTAGCTTTCATTGTTCCATTATCTCTTGTACCATCATTTGTGATTTTGTTACCTTTATGTGCACATAATAAACCAAAGTTTAGAAACATAAGAGACATTTGTAAAACATCAAAACATGCACTTGTAAAACATCAAAACATCAAAACACGCATACCTTTTTTGCCCTGTTCTTTACACCATTTGATAGTAAATTGAGTAGGTGAAAACAAGGAATTCATTGTTCATACTTTTATGGGCTCACCAACTTCTCCTTCTGGTTTGAAGCATCTTACAAACTTCCTGTTGAACAGTGTGCGAGGGAGACGAGGAACGGAGGAAGAGAGAAGAGAAGAGAGACACGGGACACCGGAAGTGGAACCCCAGAAGTGCATCAAGTGAGCACACATTAGCTGCAACATTAGCTCCTTAGCTAGAATATATAAAACATCAAGTAAAATAAACATAAGCTTGAACAGATGAATCAACTGAAAATAGACAAACAACAACTGGAAATAATGAAACATCAGCTAGAACAACTCAACAGCTGGAATAATAATGAAACATCAGCTGGAACATTTCAACAGCTGGAATAAGAATGAAATGAAATATCATCCCATCAGCTCGAAACATTTCTTATAAACAAAGCGTGGAATAATTTCAACGCATTAGCTGTAATATAGATGAAATGATATGAAACGTAGCATGAAGAGCCAAAAATTAGCTGGAAGAAAGAAACATTTAGAATAATCAAATGATGAACAAACTACCGACAATCATCAGCAAGAGCTCATCAGTTTTCTTACTGCTGCTCAAAACATCTCAGCAATCTGCTTCTGGGACTCTAGGAACGTCTTTGTACGCCTGGCCTCCAGATCATCACGAAATCGCTCAGACTCTCTCTGCATCTGCAGTTTCATCTCTTCTAATCTGAGAAAGCGCTCCCCCAAAGTGCGGATCACGGAGACCAATCTGAGAAAGCGCTCCCCCAAAGAGCTGTCAACTGGGGGTTGTTGATGCCGCAAGCTGGACTTTGAAGAAGTCCTATGGTTAAGGAATCTGTCCATCTTGAAAGTCTTCGCGGCCTCATAGTCTATACTGCGGCTGCGCTTCTTGTGGAGAGATGTGTAAGAAGTATCATGGTCATCCAGAGACTGGTTGCGATACCAGCATTATCACTTATGGGACCATATGCATCTATGGCTAGACATGTGGCAATGGTACAAAGCATTCCAAGAGCTACAACTGTGATCCCGTACATGGCTGCTAGGGTATGGCTGACATAGATGGCAAAAGCAATAGCAAATATTGGAACAATTACAGACTTGTAGCCAAGGGCCAAACCAAAGATGACATTGGTAGTAGCTCCTGTCCTGCAAGAATCAGCAACATCCTGGACTGGTCTGTATGTATTGCTGGTGAAATACTCTGTAACGTAGCCAATTACCAACCCTGCCCAAAGCCCTACTCCAATGTAAAAAAATAGTTTCCAGTTTTGAACCATCTTTGCACCACCGTTAGGATCATATATGTAAAACGTGGATGGTAGTGCCAACCAACAAACAAAAGCTGCACTGAATGTCATTAAGATGGTGGATATCAGCAACTGTCTCTTCAGTGTAGATTCAATATCCCTTAGATTTGAGATCTCGAACACATCAGTTGCGAACAAGGTTGTGATGAGGCACACCACAATGCCCATAGAGCTAATGAGTAGAGGGAAGCACATAGCAGTGAAGTCATGATTTGTGCCAAATGATGACATGGAAGCCACAACAAGAGCTGTGCAAGAAGCTTCAGCAAAGGAGCCAAACAAATCTGAACCCATTCCAGCAATATCTCCCACATTATCACCCACATTGTCAGCAATGATCGCTGGATTTCGCGGATTGTCCTCTAGGATATTCCTTTCTACTTTTCCAACAAGATCTGCTCCAACATCTGCAGTTTTGGTATAGATTCTACCTCCAACCCTTTCAAATAGAGCCACGGATGAGCATCCAAGCCCATAGCCAGTGATGGCCTCAAAAAGGCCCTCCCAATCATCCTTGTAATAAAGCTGGAACAGTTTTATAGTGATGTATAAAACTATGAGGCCATTAGCAGCAAGTAAGAAACCCATCACCGAACCTGATTGGAAGGCGATTTTGAATACTTTGCCTTTTCCTTTTCTGGCTCCCAAAGTTGTGAGAGCATTCGCATATGTTGCGATCATCATGCCCAAAAATCTCGACACTATGGACGTCAAAGCTCCGTCAAAGCTCCCAATATAAATGCAACTGTAGTGAAAATTGCTGTAAAGAGAGCTTTGGATCGTATTTGCAAGGCTGGGGCTTAGTACTGAACCCCTTCACAGATCCCAGGAACAAGAAAATGATAGCAGCAAATATGCCCATGAAATAAACCAAATACTTGTACTCTATCAGCAAAAACGATGTGGCTCCTATGGATATGGCTTGCTGAATTTCAGCGCATTTCCTAATAGCTGATGCATCTGATTCCTCATCCAATCTATCCTCCTCGTCACAATCTGATGATCCATTGACGATGTTGTGACTGTGGGTGTCATTGTTGTCGAGGAAGGTGTAGCCATTGCTGGCAAGCTTGGACTTGTGCTCGAAGGCCAAGAGATCGGTTGCGATAGCGATCTGGTGGTGGTTGGTTAGAATCATCTGCATCTTCATTAGTTAATAAGTTAGTTATACCATCTGCACCAGCAATTATACCCCACAAGTTAGTTAACAAAATGCAGCTAAGGCATAGAGTAAAACCGCTTCAGGAGCTACACTACATTCTTGCAAAGTTAAGATGTTGAATTGGAAAGGTAAGCAAATGCATCATTAATCTCTACCCATTCCAGCTACATATTCATGTCTCCCTGCATGTCAAATGCCACTGTCACTGTCACTGTCTCACTGTCTCCCTGTCACTGTCACTGTCTCCCTGCATCAGTACCAGGCTGCCACTGTCTCCCTGCATGTCAAATTCCTGTTGGTTCTCGCCCACAATCAGGAAATCAGTGAAAAAGCAATTGCCCTTCTCGTCATTGTACTCAAAGGCATATGCCATGATGCTTTCTTCTGTTAGCCCTGAGCTTCTGCCAACTTTTATTACCCTCCTCCCCACGATGCTGTTGATGTTTGTTTGTAAGTCAATAGTTATAACATCTCCCATCTCACCTACCCCTTTGATAGTAGTTGTGACTTTGGAGACATCAAAACTGCCCCGAATGGAATGAAAGCACCATCAGCTCGCACAAATGTCTCTGCCGCATGAGCAAACATAATCAAGTATCAATATTGTCATATGAAGGAACGGAAACCAGAATTCTTCTTTCAACTCACAGAGAAGTTTATAAAATGGACAATACAGAATGCCTTAACAGCAGACAGCTCAAAAACAAGTAGCAAAGAGGAAAACTTGGATTCACACTTGTAAAAATGCCATACCATCGCTCATCTGTAATAAAAGACGTTGCCCTTTCCATTGCACCCAAATAAACACCAGGTCCAACATTTGGAGGCAGTTGGGGTAGTCCAAATCAACCACAACATGTCGATTTGTCAGAAACCCAACCTGACGAGTCCCTGTTCTACTCTGTACTATGGCTCCAAGTGTACCAAATGTCTCCTGACCTGCAACCTGTGAAATTCACCAGAGAGAGAAACGTATTAGAATTGTCAAACTAGTAATGATGCAACAATTATTTACATATATTGCAACTAAAAATCTGCCAATCTTCACCTCTATAGTGTAAAAAAACACCATTAGTTGTTTAATTGATATATGATGAAGCATGTACACACTCTCAGCATTTCTCAAAGTTTATGGAAAGGAGGGGAAAAATGTGTGGAAAACATCTAATGACACCAAAAACACAGAAACACATGAGATGGTCATTTCTATTTTCTATACACAAATATGGACATCATCATGCTGCAATTGAGTATATCGGCAAACAAAATGATGATAGATTCGAGAGTGATGCCCCTCGAATATCAATGTAGACATATCAATCTGCCACTAAACTGTACACTATCATAATGCATCAAATGCCCTCATTTGATATGCTAGTTTAAACAACTCAATTAAATAAAAAATACTAAACAGTTTGTTAGATCAATATAAGACATCAATCTTGATTACATAAAAGGGCCTATAGTTGATCTAAAAATTGAACTAAGACCACAAGCATGACATCAAAAGAGTAGACACATCCAGATTATGACCATGCTTTAAGGCTATGCAACTAATCCTTGAGATAAAATTTAGAAACTTGGTTATAAGATGCACACCTCCAGAACAAATGTAAAATTATAGAATGACTAAATTTCAAGACAAGCAGTTTGTATTCAAACTTTGAAGTTATTCACTGGCTTTTTACCTGAGATCCTAGACCGATGGATGGGTCATTGCCCCTTAAACCTTCAGCCAGCTCTGTGTATACCTCTTGCTTAGGGGTTGCGGCTGGAATACCAAAATAAGAGAACTCTACCACATCAACATCACACCATATGCCTGTCAGAGTGCAGCGGTGCGGAAGCATAGGACAGAGAGAGAGAGAACACAGAGAGAGAGAAGAGAGAGAAAGAGACAGTGGAAGATGAAGATTTGCTGTATAAAGTGTGTTGTATACAAAGATATGCAGATATGTACACGGGCGCAATGCGCTGGACTGCGTGTCTACACCTCGACGATGCAACCTGCTGTTCACCTCGAAGTCTGCTGCAATTTGCACTGTCTCCTGTCAGAAATCTGCGAACAGAGATGGAATCTCGTGAGCCAAGAGTCTGTAATCTGCGAGCAGAAGTGTCTGTAAACTGCAGAAATCTCGGCTATAAATAGCCAGAAAATAGGCGCCAGAAATAGGCCTGTTGGCCGCATTAAATGCAGCCGACTAATAGGATAGGTCAGACTGCCACGTGGCAGTCCAACTGTGCAGTTCGACTGCTCCTGGACAGAATCTGTCCGACTGGATCTGACTGCTAACAATGCCTCGAGCTGGTCAACCGTGAGAGTTAAAGAGGACAAACTCTTGCTATAAAAGACATGTGGATGAGAGTTAAAGAGGACAAACTCATAGCAAGTTTGATGTTGTCAACCGTGAAAATATTTGATGTGGTCAGCCTTGATTTGGTCCTTCATTCATACTAAGAGAGATCAAAATTTTCCTACAAGGTTAAATAGAATTGGCTAAGCAGCTGCATACTGACTTAAGGTTTAAAACTCTTCTTTGGCCAAGATGCATGCTGTAGATAGGTCTTCTGCCTTTTACCAGGAGCAAAATACAAAACACTGATAAATTAGAAAGGGCATATAGGAAGACAGAAGGAAATCCCTTGCTACCTTACAGCATGTCCTGCTTCCTGAGAAGCTAGCCGAACAACGAAGTCAGGGGCATACACAACAGTCCAACTTGCAGCATGAGCCTGAAGGCCATGATTATTCTCCATAGTCAGTGAGAAAGCTGCTTCCCTTGAGATGTCTGGAGGCAGAGCAACTGCTTAGAAACTGCTGATTTCAGAATATATTTCAAGCTTGCAGGGAATGGGGTTGTCATTCAAGCTCTTTTGGGTGTGATTGTGATACTTTGAATGAGGTTCCATGGGCTGTATTGAGCATGAGCGTATGTTCTTAAACAGTGAATAAGAAGAGAAGTAAATGCCAGAAGATCACTTTGGGTTGTCTTGGCCTTTTGTTACAACCCTATGTGTCTACTAAGAAGGCCACTGTCTTCCCTCCATTGTTGCAGGAAATTTGAAAAATTTACAAGCAGATGGGGCAAGCTTGTCAGTCTCTTAACTGATGGCAATGCAAGATTAACTAATGATGCCCTGGCAGTGTTGGCCATATTAGCACCATGTGCAGAGGGCCTGATGGCTATAAGGAAGACTAGGTCCATACCTTTGCTGGTAAAATTGTTAACATTTGGGTCCACCAAAGGGAAGGAGAACTCTACTGCAATCCTCTTGGCTTTGTGAAAGAATGGAGGAGGAGAAGTTAAAAGATCTATCTTGATCCTTCCTATTGCTCTCTCCTCTTTGCAAAGGCTAGCATTGGATGGTTCTCCTAGAGCCCAAAGAAAAGAATCCCTGCTTTTGAAGATTCTTAGAGAATCTGATATTGAGTAATAAAACACATAACTGGGAGATAGTACCTGCTCTGATAAAATCATACACAAAACTCAAGTCCTAAATGTAGATTAAAGAGTTCTCTGCCATAAGTAGGTTCCAACCTACTTGTGAAGATCAATCTCTCCTTGACACACTCCATCACTGTGAGTATGCATTAATTTTGCCTGCATCTTTCATTCATCTTGAATAACACGCCATTCCTCTAAGCAAAAAAAAATCAATCGTCTTCAAGCAGACTGCCTTAAATCTCTTTACATTCACATGCAGCATAACATATTAAAGTGAACAAACTGCTTGTACCTTTGAGGTTAACTGGGGCCTTTCTCACACTTCTCTCACAATCGGCACAGTCCATTCGGACTAGAAGCTCCACCATCTGCACCAGCAATTATACCCCACAAGTTAGTTAACAAAATACTGCTAAGGCGCAGAGTAAACCATCATCTGTAATAAAAGACGTTGCCCTTTCCACTGCACCCAAATAAACACCAGGTCCAACATTTGGAGGCAGTGGATGGAACATCTTCTGGTTGGGGTAGTCCAAATCAACCGCAACATGTCGATTTGTCTAGTAATCACTCTATCTGAACTCATGCAAGAGCTTGATGGGAATAACATAACTGCAATTGCTGTGGGAAAAACATGACTGCAATTGCTGTGAGCACTTTGAAACACATGGCAGCCCATGATAGCTCATCCATGCACAAGCTTATAATCTGGACTTATGCAGGCTTACTGCAAGCTGTGGAACTCAACCAATCTACATGCTCTGTCCCTCTCCTGTCTTCACCTTCATAGGTACATGCATTTTCTTCTGCACCAGTTGAAGTATATACTTGGTCATCAGGTAAGATGGTTTCTTCATAGTCAGCTAATGTGTGTTTGATTCCATCAAGTAATGCGGCTTCTTTGTAATAAGCCACTGGTGATTCTCTTCCATCAGCATGATATTTTCCCTGGCAATAAGGTGGTCTACAAGCAGCATCTGCAGAACAGGGAGGAGACACAGAAAATACTTGGTGGTTCTCTCTATCATCCTCCATCTTTGCTTTGGTCTTTAGGTCCAATGTTTTCAAAGCAAAAACCAGCTCAAAGGCTGCAAGTGTGCAATGGGCTGCCTGTATTGGGGTCAGCAGGTTTTGTAGCTCTTGGAGGGTATGCAGCCTGAGAGAGTTTGATCGCTTTAACAGCGAACTCAAATTTTCAAGCTTTGACTCCATTAATTGTTGTCCTTGCACTATGTTGTGTGACATGATGAAAGAAGAGCTCCCAATCCCTATGGCTTCTTTCATGCTTCACTTCTCTTACAATTTATCTAGATAGTAGATCATATTTGAGCATTCTTATTGGCCCAAATGGTGCTAATGTTAATGCCCTGATGGCAATCCATAGGTTTAATATGTCTTCATCCAATACACCTTTGTTTCCAAACAATGCCATCTTCATCATAACCTCTACATTAAGGTTTGCAATTGTAATCCACCCTGTCACGTTCTTTTAGACAAAGCCTGTTTGCAAGGCAATGCCAGAGAACATGGAGAATTGACTCCCAAGATTGATGGCACACGACACACCATGCATGGATTTTTATAAACTTATTGGGCCTCTCCTTCATGTTTAGCTTCTGCATATACACCTTACATAGAGGGGTGTTCAATTTGTTTATGGAGTACTAGATCACACTTTTCTAGTGCATTTCTGCCATATCTTCCAATGCTCCCTAGGGAAGATGGATCTCCACTCCATCTACTGAAGCTTTATGTCTGCATCCAACGTAAACATTCTGCCCTTCTTCTTTCCTTTTGCTATCAAGCGACCTTTATTTTTCATATCCTCAACAAAGCATCCATGAGGATTAAATCTGACCTGCAAGCCCTGCTCAACCATTTGACCAATAGAAACCAGATTCTTGGTGATATTCGGAACATGAAATACATCCGACATGTATTTCTTTTTCCCATCCTGCATAGACAAGGGAATTTTTCCAATCTGCACAATAATATGTGCAGTATCATCACCAGTCTCCACAAATCCTGGTTTTTCCATTTTCCTTGCATTCTCCATCCATTCTGCATAACCTATCATGTGGTTTGATGCACCTGAGTCAACATACCATACATCGTTGCTTTCTTCTACACTTGTCACATAATTGTTCATGTGCTGCACCATAAACAAGTGCTCATTTCTGTCTCATCACCCTGTCTACTAGAATATGCATAATTCCCTTGTTGCAATTTCCCATTCATGATGTCATTCTGCTTTTTATAGCAGTCTTTAGCCATATGACCCATTTTACCACAGTAGTAGCATTCAACATTGCTGTTTGCATTTTGGCCTCTTTGCCATCCACCACGACCTCTTTGGCTCCCCCTACCTCTAGAGTTACCACGTCCTCCTCCATAGGACTGGTTTTCTTGAGTTTGCTGCATATTCTGATTTCTACCACGGCCTCCAAATCGGCCTCCTCTACCTCTGCCTCTACCTCTTCCAGCATTTGAGTAGAAGACAGCTTCTTTTGAAGTTCCTCCTGAAGAAGATGCACCACCATTTCTCTGCTCCTCAGAAATTAGAAGAGCAATAAACTCCTCAAAATCAGGAAATCTTTCACGAACTGAAATGGATGTCCGAAACTGTGCATAATCCTTTCCTAGTCCATTCAAGGTCACGGAAACTAAATCATCATCTTCCACTGGCGACCCAATGGAAGAAAGTGCATCTGCAATCTTCTTCACCTTCATGTGGTAGTCATTGATGCTCATATTTTCTCTTTGCACATTATGCAACTCTTGCTTGAGCTGCATTTTTCTGGCTTGCGTATTTGTGCTATACATTTTTGACAAAGTATCCCATGCCTCCTTTGGCGTACTTGCATCCTGAATATGCACAATCATAGAATTTGAAATGCTGATAGACAGCCAATACATAACTTTCCTGGCTCTCTCATGCCATGCTTTAAATGCCTGCATTTGCTGTTGATTGGGAACATTAGGAAGAACTGGTTCTTCTTCGTTTCCTGCAACAAATTCCCAATATCCTTTTCCCATAAGGAAATTCGTCATTCTAAACTTCCATGCTTGGAAGTTGTTCTTGTCAAGCTTTTCAGTGACAATTTGTGAAAGAGAATCAGACGCCATTACAGAACACTGCAAAAAATTCTGTCACTGCAAAAAACACAGCTTCACCCTCACAAGGGCAAATCTGCAAAACTAGCGAAAGTGGTATTTGACCACACAGTCACTTCCTAGTGACGATTTTGCATAAACAAGAACCAAGGATGATTCTGTAACTTCCAATGTCTCTGCACATAAGCATACGATGCAATTTCTGTGGTAACTTTTCACCGACCTGTAGAACAGTGGTCGCACAGCATAAAACTGGGCCTTTTCCTGAGTGCGTGCAGAAAACTTCCGCCTCCAAAACAGGCCCCGAAATGGCCTCAAATAAAAAAAACAAGGTCGCCAAGGGCTAAAGCCTTCTCTCGTAGCATATACTACCCTCTTGCTTCACCGCGAAGGGCGTCTCAACCTGAGATAATGCACTCCTGCACTTTCCGGCTGTGCTACCTGCAGAGATCTGCTCCCAAAACAGAAAATGAAAGCAACACTGCTCCTCTTACCAGAACACCGCGAGCTTGGCTTGCTTTCTTGAGCTCCTTACCACGAACAAGGCTTTGATACCATGTCAAGATTGTGGGAGAGAAGGAAGGAGTCTCACTTGTAGCTTTCTTGGTTGCACAATGGGGGAATACACACAGAGATGGAGGCTGAAAATAGTTTTCCTCTTCTTAGTTGTGTAAGCCAAAAAAACTCTCTTACAAAGAAATAAAAGAACCCTATATATGGGTCTCAAACCAAGCTCAACTAACTAAGGTGTCATACTAACTGAGCCACGAACTAGAGTAGATAAGGATAGCTGTCATGTAGCTATTACTCATGGGCGGTGTACCAACCACATCTGCAACTGACAAGTCGGTGACATAAATACACAACAGTCACCCTGGCATATCACGAGTGGAGCTCGATATCTCAACAACACCTTGCCGAGAGTGGTTTCATTCATACCGTATTGTTTCGGGTTCTGTGCGCCTGGGTGATGACAGCTCTCTTGATATTGTGGACATTGGTGATGTTAGACTGCAGTTTCCTTCTGGGAGTAGTTTTGTTATGCAGGATATACGTCATGTACCTGCTTTGACACGCAGTCTCATGTGAGCTGGACAGCTTGATGATGCAGGATATCATGTATGTTTTGGAGACTCTACATGGAAGATCACTCGTGGCAGACTTGTGATTGCGAGAGGTGCCAAGGCTGACAGTCTCTACCCCTTGATTGTATCATCTTCTTCCCTTGATCATGTTTTGTCTGTGGGTTCTATCCCACATGTATCTCTTTGGCATGCCCATTTGGGCCATATGTCTTTGAAGGAAATGAAAATGCGTTCTAGTTTGTAGTACTTACCACCCCCTGATTATGCATGTTTTGATTCATGTGAGCATTGTCTTTATGGCAGGCAGACTACGTCTACGCATAAGAAGTCTGGTAGGCCACGCATGAGCGAGCCCTTGGCATTGGTACATTCAGATGTCTATGGGCCCATGCCAATCTATGGGTGGTGCAAAGTATTTTGTTACGTTCATAGATGATTTTTCACGAAAAGTTTGGGCTTATCCCATTAAGCTGAAATCTGATGTCTTGGCTGTGTTTCAGAGATGGCTTGCATTGGTTGAGAACCAGTCTGGGTATAGGCTAAAATGCCTAAGGACAAATAATGGGGGTGAGTATGTCTCACATGATTTTGAGCAGTTATGTGATGAGAGGGGTATTAAGCATCAGTTGACTGCCCCCTATACCCCCTCCAGAATTTTTGGTTGAGCGGATGAATAGAACCATCTAGGAGCGTGTACACAGTATTCTTAGCCATGCAGGCCTACCACAGAGCTTTTGGTCTGAGACAGTTAGTATAGCTGTGCATGTCATAAACAGATCACCCTCTAGTGGTTTGGATTTCCAGGTTGCAGAGGAGGTATGGACTAGAAAACCTCCCTCTTATGCACATCTTTGTGTCTTTGGATATGAGGCATTTTGCCATGTGCCTAGGGACAAGAGAAGTAAGCTGGATCCCAAGAGTGTCAAATGCATTTTCCTTGGTTATGGGGATGCAGGCGAGATGGGTTACCGTCTCTGGGATCCGCAAGCGCAGAAAGTCATCCGCAGTCATGATGTAGCCTTCCACGAAGACAAAATGCATAGGTAGCATGAGAGAGTTGTTGAGATCCGTAGGGTCATATTTCAGGAGGAGCCGAGAGCTCCCACACAGCCAGTTGGATAGCCTACATCTGCAACAGATGCTCATGGTCAGGGTGTTGGACAGGCAGGTGGGCAGCCTGCCATGAGACGATCTACTAGAGACAGACGTCCACCTGATATATTTCAGCCCTCGATGGATTATGTCTCAGTTATAGATGCAGGAGAGCCTTTCACCTATGATGAGGCTATGCGCAGGAGTGACAGTCACGCCTAAGAGAGGGCTATGCAGTTGGAGATAGACTCCCTACATAAGAATGACACTTGGGATTTGGTTTCTTTGCCTATGGGCAAGAAGGCTTTGGCATGCAAGTGGGCGTACAAGCTAGAAAGTACCCTTGGATACCCCAAGCCGGCATATAAGGCTAGATTGGTAGCAAAGGGTTTTAAGCAGGAGCATGGTGTGGACTTTGACAAGGTCTTTTCTCCTATGGTTAAGATGACCACCCTGCGCTTAGTCTTGGCTTTGGTTACTCAGCTTGACTTGGATTTATACCAGATGGATGTCAAGATAGCTTTCTTACATGGGGACTTGCATGATGAGATTTATATGGAGCAGCCTAAGGGCTTTGCAGAACCTGGCATGCAACACCTAGTGTGCAAATTGAAGAAAAGTCTTTATGGCTTGAAACATGCACGTAGGGAGTAGTATCATAAGTTTGATGCCTTTATGCAGTCACAGGGCTACAACCAGAGTGCTATGGATCTGTATCTTTACACGAAAGCCTGTGATAGTTCTTTATTGATTTTGGTACTCTATGTGGATGATATGCTGATAGCAGGGAAAGCTCATGATGAGCTAGATGCTCTTAAGGCTCAGCTCAAGAAGAGCTTTGAGATGAAAGATCTGGGACCGGCCGCTCAGATACTTGGTATGCGCATTAGACGCGATAGGCATCAGGGACTCCTCTACTTGTCATAGAGGGAGTACATTCATAAAGTCCTTGAGCACTTCCGCATGCAGGGCGTAAAGCCTATTGGCTGTCCATTGCCTTCTTATGTGAAGGTATCACAGGCTGATTGTTCGCAAACAGATGAGCAGAGGGCCGAGATGGCCAAGATTCCCTATGCATCCATAGTGGGCAGTCTTATGTATGCCATGATAGCCACTCGTCCAGATATTGCCTTTGCAGTTGGCGTTGTGGCACGCTATATGGCTACACCTGGCAAGAAGCATTGGGATGCCGTGAAGGGTATCATGAGGTACCTGAAGGGCACTGCAGATATGTGTATATGCTATGGCAGGCAGGATACAGGAGTCGTGGGGTACACTGACTTTGATTATGCAGGATATGAAGATAGTAGGAAGTTCACTTCCGGCTATGTATTCACCTATGCTGGAGGTGCTGTTTCTTGGATGTCCAGGGTGCAGAAATGCATGGCCCTTTCTACTATAGAGGCCGAGTATGTTGCAGCCACCACTGAGGCTTGCAAGCAGGCCATTTGGTTGGGTCGCTTAGTTGTTGACCTTGGTATTGATGCTATCCCTACACTGCATTCGAATTCTATGAGTGCTATTCAGTTAGCCAAGAATCCGGTTTTCCATGCGAAGACAAAACACATTGAGGTGAGGTATCACTTCATATGTGGGGTCGTTGAGGACAAGTCTGTTGATCTTGTCAAGATCTCGACTGACTAGAATCCTGTAGATCTGCTCACAAAAAGCCTCTCTATAGAGCGCTTTGCCTTTCTCAGGAGGTTGATGGGCGTGGGATGAGATGACGTCTTTCCTCATCCTGTTGTATATGTATACATGTTGTACTGTCTTTTTTCTTTTTCTTTTCACTCCTCACTGGGGCAGATTCGCCTTTAAGTGGGAGGTTGTTGGGCATAAAGGCACCTTTGCCTAGCCGCCCGTGTATTACTACACTAAGAATCACCGCCATTGCACACTATAGGTGGCGGGCGCCCGTCACTGTCACTTTATTCTTTATTCTTTTAGTGATAGTTTGAATAAAGGAAGGCCCGGTCACACATTGTGACTGTTGGAGTTCCCATTTCTAGTTTCTCCCTTTCTTGCTCTTGCTCTTCCACCATAGCTCTCGAGTCCAACCTTCGATCCGTTGCTCCCTTTCAAAAATCTTAAGCTCATCGACTAATGGACGAAGATATATGTCCATATTTTTGACTTTATAGTGGCCAGGAATGAGGAAGCTAAGGATGAGATGTCCTTTCTTTGTAGAAAGCCATGGAGGGATGTTGTAGTGGATAAGGACTATAGGCCACACATTATAAGAAGTTGAGCGCAGATCGAATGGGTCCATACTGTGGGAGCTTTCACTCAACCGCCAAGACCCATGGACTGCTTATTGTTTCAAGCGTTCCAAGCCGAGCACTAATGGCTACCTCTCACATAGCCGACGTGCCATCCATATCTACGGGTGTAGTGAGCTTACCTCCGTGCCGTTCGAGTTACCTCCTCTCCCGCGCACTCCGGTAGCTCCACGATCCAAGTGCAAGCTTCAAGCAAGCTCCATCCTTAAACTCCACGCTCCAAGCTCCATTGCCGCGAGCAAGAGAAGAGAAGAGAAGAGAAGAGAAGAAGAGAGGAGACAATGGAGAGCTTCTCCTCCTCGGTCCCTCACTCTCACACACTCACTCCCTCAATTGGAAAACCTCACATGTGGTCTCTCCTTAAGGGGTAGTGCTAGTCTTCTTATCGTGCACAAGACATATTTGATTAGTTTGGGAGACAGGTCGAACTCTAAGCAAGCTGAGAGTATTGCCTGCACTTGAGGACCCAAACTGTGCATATACTGGGTGCAGATATTATGTAAGTGCTTGTGCATAGTTAGATATTACGTAGTTAGAAGACCGTGGGCTAGTTTCTCATAACAATGTGTGGATGAAGCAAAGTTGTCCGTGTTGTGAAGAAGTGCACATGAAGGTATATGAGACATCCTTTGCATTGTAACTGCACGATGGAGCATAATTGAATACAGGGACACCGCACTTTCAGTAGCTGGAAAGTATAGAACTTGCTTGATGAGTACGGTGTACTTTTCATGGCTAATCGTGCGGTGCTTATCACCACTGATTGCAATGGTACTAAGGCAGAGTGCAAAAGAAAATTGTGCAAGTGGGTCAGGGTGACAGGTCTAACCCTAGGCGAGACAAGCTCCCCAGGTATGTCCTGCCCTTGACGTGCCCTGATCAATTGTGGTTGATTGTAGGGGGCTAGGGGACTAGGGACGAAGCCGGTCGACCAAGGTCACCAGACGTACCTAATTTGAGGACCCCTAGGTGCTGTGCTGTGATCGTGGGTGCTTCTTATTTTTCCATTCATTTCTTTTCCTTTTTTTTTTCTTTCTTTCTTTTTTTTTTTTTTGCCTGAGTACAACCATTACAATATGTTGAGGCTATCAGCCTTTCCATGGATTGGAAAATGTCAAGCTTCGAAGGCTTCGAAAATGAATAGTACTATGATGATGGTGCCCTAGCCTCGTTGTTAGAGAAG
The DNA here is from genome assembly GCF_053477565.2 of Lygodium microphyllum. Taxonomy (NCBI): domain Eukaryota; kingdom Viridiplantae; phylum Streptophyta; class Polypodiopsida; order Schizaeales; family Lygodiaceae; genus Lygodium; species Lygodium microphyllum. Next base: position 6,888,856 of record NC_141144.1, on the reverse strand, counting down.
CAGTTGGCGAAAGGGGGGGGGGTACACTTGAGATATTGCAACCCTCCTTGCGGCACATGCGATGTGGGTACAATTGAGGTGACGACTGCCGTGAGCCAACTATAGAGCTTGTCCCAGAAAGGGGACGTGGCCTAGGAATGTTTTGTGGGCCATGCAATGTGGGCGATTGGCAAGGGTGCTTTCGGCAGCGTGGCTTTGCCGTGGCTCGCTGTGGGATTGTGGGCGTTGCGGTGATTGGGCATTGAGCATTTTTGCACAGGGACCTGTATTATCCTGCATTCACTTGTCGCTTCATGAGAGCATATGCATTGTGTATGCCGCAACTATAATAAACCAGTGCAATGCAAGGAGACATTACTTATTTGAATTCTATGGTGTTGACTAGACATTTATCACCTGCGCTTGATTAGCTTTTTCTTTTGCTAAAGGCGTAGCATGTATTAAACGCAGATATGATAAGTTCATACAAGTCAGGAACATATCAACACTTACTAAGTCGGGAACACTCAACCATTTAAAAATAAAAAGTCCTGGCCAGTTATCATTTGATAAGCCCTTTATGCATTATGGGCTACTCGATTTGTACGAGGCGGGGCGAGTCTGGACGGCCGGGTGATTGGGGCTCTGCTGGTGTGGGGCTCCCGTGGGGGCGAGCAGGGAACATGTCAGCCGGGATATGAATGGTGTAATCCCGGCTCGCTACCGTCTCCAGAATTTCTTTAAATAGTTCATTAAATTCTTCTTTTTCCTGAGCTGCCCTTTCTGCCTTTGAGCATCTGGGGCCCGAGCAGGAGCTGGGAGTACGCACCATTAGTGCTGCCACCTGTTGAGCGTTTCAAGTCTCGACCTTCTGGACTCGCGGGTTCCTTGGCCTTCGCCCTGGGCAATGTCGCTTAGGGCCCCGCTTCTTGGCATACCTCTTGATGGTGGGCACATAGCGCTTTGGTGGAGGGGCGCGTGCCACATGCTCCCGTCTCTTGCGAAGAGCATCTTTGCAAGCCAAATCTCCATGATGCTCCATGCGTTCCGCTAAAAAAGGAAACCTGCAAGGTGTGAACCAAGGGTTAGACCTTGATACAGGGTACAATTGTTCGCATGGAAGGGATTTTAGTGTGGTTTATCAAGCGCACATGACAAGTAAATGTGTGATGAGAAGAGGGCTTGCGGAGGTTAGCCTGTTAGAACCAACTCTTCTCCCTGCGCTTGACTATCATTACTTGTGTGTGTTGATATTGTTTATACAAGGTGACACAAAAATCAATGTTTATTTATATAAGAATCAAGTGTAGAACTCGGGGTTGTACCGGAGCATGGCACACGCATCTAGTATTCGTGGTAGCTGACTTAATACTGATAGATATTTTGCCACGTCGAGTAGCATGGAACCTTGACTGAGTCTACTGGCAATATGTAACTCCTCTTCGGTGAGAACCTTATCAATCAAAGGGCCCTGTAGCCTAGTCCTAGCCAAGTCCGCACTCCGAATGTCAGTGAGCACTCGAAGGGAAGTTGGTGCCACGTAGGTTGGGTCTCTTTGAGACCGCCATTTGGCCAATCGCTCTTCTGAGACCGTCATGATCTGAGCCCCTAGTTCAGCCATTACGACGCGGCTTTCGCACCAACGCTGCTCAAATTGACTCTGGCCTGCTGACAGTCGCTTTAGTAGCTCTAGGTCTACGAGATTCGGTCGGCAGAGCACTTCATTGAACGTGACAGTTAAGCGTAGTTCATCAGCCTCCTCGTCAGGGATGAGTCGCATCTGTTCATGCAGGAGCCTGTCATAGTGCCCGTTAAGATGTTCTTGTTCTTCCCATGATAGAGGAAAGGTCAAGTAATCTCCAAGCTGCTCCTTGGGGATCGTGCCCATGTCCACAAGGACGTAGACATGCGCGACCACTTTGAGCTTAGCCTCCAACTCATGTTCAGCAAGGGCTTGCTCGGTTGCTATCTCATGCAAAGTTCTAAGAGTTTCCTTAGGCTTTAGCATGGCTGGGGGCTCAGGTCTAGATGAGCAAGATTGGTCAACGCTAGGATTTCTTATGCTCTTGGGGTTCTCACGGTTCTCCTGAGGTTTTACTGCTATTTTGTCATGGTTCTCCTCGGATGTGACCGGTACAGATTGGTCACCCTATTGTGACAGCGTCGTATCCACTCTTGATTGATCAATGTGAGTTCTATTGTCAGTGGATAGAGTGTTGTAAGCAACTGTTGATGGCAACGGTTGCTTTGGTTTTTCAGAGCACACGGATGTGTCTGAGGGTTCACCCCTATTAGGAGAGGCATCAGTGGGTTCATTGGTGGATGGACTCAATGCTTTATTCATCAGCTCTCTAGCGCCCTTCGTCTCAATGTTCTTTGGGTCCACAACCACCTGCATCTGTTGCTGTTTTCTTTGCTTTCTCCTCTTTTTCTTGGTTAATGAAGGTGCCTCTTTCAGCAACTCAGGACCCTGGGCTATATCGATCGTTGATGTGCTTGGTCGGGCCTCAGCATTTCCCTTCTCTAGTGTGTCCTTATGGGATATAGCCGCGGTTTGCTGAATAGCCTTGCCCGGTTGTGAGGGCACAACTGCCGCTCTTTTTGGAGAGTCTAGCTTTTCAACCAACTCCCTTGCGTTTAACTCCTCCGTCCTAGGCTTTAGGCACTTTGCAGGTGCTGTAGTTGTCGAGGGATTTGGTTGCGACACCTCCTCCATAGGTGAACTTCTAAGGACATGTTCCACATAGGGTATTGTCACGGCCAAGGGCTGTGACTGCTGTGATCCCTGGTTGGAAGTAGTAGCAGCTAGTTTAATGGGATGGCTACCCTTGGTGGATTGTGGTGTCAAGTCCCTAGGGCGATCAGAAGTGGTTGTGTCTTTTGTTGGCCTTTGAGCACTCATTTGTGTAGATCAAGCATGAGCTGATCTAGTCGCATTAGGTGGCTCAGGCATATCCTTGGGTCGAGAGGTACAGATGGCATCATGCCCCACCTCTTTGACGTTTGGAAGCTTAGATGGAGATAGAGATTGGAATTGAGCAGTCGCCCTTGACAACTGCTGTAGTGCTTCCTGTGTCTGTTTGGGAGAAGAGGGCGTAGGAGATCTAGGACTCCTAGGTGGATGTGGCACGAGCTGAATGATTTTCTCAAGGCTATTAGATGATTGTGCCTTTTGCTTTGTTGAGCGAATAGCCTTGCCATGAGCAATGTTGTGCCTATGATGTTTGTTCTCCCCTTGGGAAATCAAAGGCTCCTTGGGCACTAATGATTTTTGTGCACGCTCAGTGGCTGCATCTAATGTCTGCTTGTCAAGCACACTAGGCTGAGGATCTACTTTTTGATAGGCCATGTTTGGTTTCTTGATTTTAGTAGTGATGGGCTCAATCGCTCCAATATTTTTGGTTTGAAACTTGGCCTTTCGTTTAGTTTTCCTCCTACGCCTCTTTGCTTTGGACATAGTTTGGGCTTCTGATAGAGGTGGCCTAGCAGGGAGTTTGGGCACCCAAATCCATTGGTTACCTGTGTAGTATCCTTGAGCACGTAGCAACGCTTTGGATATCCATCGCGGTGTTGTGCTGACTCTCCATCGACGCCTCCGTCTATAAGGCTTGGGCTTCTTTCGTGGTCTTCTACGATATTTGTGAGTCCAAACCCTATCCTTGGCCTTGTCTCTTGACCTTGTTGTTTCCGGTATGGCCTCACTCACTGGTTCTCGTTGTTCGACTTGTGCTTGTATCAACTCTTCCAACAAGTCCTTGCCCTCATTAGTAGGCTTGACTGTTACATCATCACCTTCCTTGCCTTTCCCTTGAGGGTCGATAAGGTCACCCTTGCTAAAGGTGGTGACTATCCTCACACCCGGTAGTGTCAGGTGTATCCTCTGTGCTACGTAGTCAGCCTCACATTTGGTCGCCCTTTTGAAGGGTCTTCCTAGGAGGGTTTCCTTCCTGCAGCTAGCACTTTTTGGAGGAACATGAAATAGAATAGGCAAGCTTTCTGTTTCAATTGTCGCAAGGATTTTGCACTTCCCTATGAGTGCTTGTGGGTGTCCCCCATAAGGGCTAAGAGTTGCACTAGTCGGTGTCAGCTCTGGTTGGCCTAGTAGGGTCCATGATTCATAGGTCAAGATATTAAAATCTGCTCCTTCATCAATTAGAGCATCAATAGTATGCTCTCTTTTCGCGGTGAGTTTGACCCTAAGATAAGCAGGTGGTACTACGTCTTCATCTTCTGGGTCTTGTCTTGTAAATTTAAGCCTTCTGACACATGCCCTTGAGTTCTCGACTGCACGACCAGATGTGGATTCTCCACTGCTGTCTTGGATCGTCAATGCAGTGCTATTCAAGGTACATCTCTCGTCAAGAGTGTCGTGTCTAGACATCTTCGCATTTGTAGCTTGCTGAAGTTGCATTTTGCTTTGACTAGACATGGTTTGAACACAATGTCTTTGTGTTCTCATGGTGTGGCCTTTTTGCCCTTGATGGCTAGATTGGCCCATTGATGTTCTAGGGTCTCTATTTCTCTCTGTTCGGGTACGGGCTTTTGATGGCTCTTTTGCAAGTGAGAATCCATGCTCATGTAGAGCCATTACGTCACTAGGGTCCAACTTGGAAGACCTATCACAGCGCACGTTTTCTCTCCAACCTACTCGAGGGAGGTGCGGAGGGGGCAGAGCCCCCTCTGCAGGTGTCCGGGGGGGGCGGTCCCCCCGGGCCCGCAGGGCCGTTACGGTAGACGCCATATGCAATTTGGAGGACCGTTTATAGCCAAATTTTGAACTAAGTGCTCTAAATTTTAGCCCAGTGATGGATCTATGATGTGCCTTCAGCTCTACGTAGCCTTAGGGGTCAATCTCGGGGTTTAGATGTGTCAGTATTTGAGTTCTGGATACCTGTCCGATTTTGACAGTTTTTGGTACGATTCTCAGATGTCCGATTTTCAGGAGTCCGATTATCAGAATCGGACGTCCGATTTTGGGTGGGTCCGATCGGCCCAGTGGTCCGATTTTGGTCACGTCCGATTCTGGGAGTTGGATCGAAAAGTGGTCCGATTTTCAGGCTGGTCCGATTCTGGGAATCAGATCGGACAGAGTGGTCCGATTCTGGCTGGTCCGAGTCTGGGACTCGGACGGCCTGGTCCGATTGTGAGTGGTTCGATTATGGGCTCGTCCGAGTGTCCAAGTCGGACCGGTTGGTCCGAGCATCCGATTCTCAAAATTGGACGGGTTGGTCCGAGTGCCACATGGCACGTCCGATCGGGCTGGTCCGATTCTGGGAATCAGACAGTCCGACTCCCGAACTTGGGTGGTCCGATTCTGGGAATCAGACCACAGCGAGTTGGTCCGAGTGCATCGGCAGCGGATGCGATTCCCGCGCGTTTGTCCCGTCCTCACTGTCTGGTGCACGAGATCGCCACAGACCTTCTGGATCTAATAAGAGCACTTGTTGGAAAACACCAGACTCACCTGAAGCAGCACGAATCACCGATGCCTAGGAATCGGGGCAGCACTTCCTCGTCCTATGAACCAGAAGTTCTCTCTCTCTCTCTCACACACACACAAGGCAAACCAAGGAAATGAGGTCTGTCCTGGCCTCCCAGGCCTTTTAAGGTCCTTCCCCAGCACTGCAGAACCTCACAGCTAGTTCCCTGTCCCTGCCTTCCCAGAACTTGAATCTGGTCCCCTGTTTCCCTGTTTTAGCCTGTTATACAGCAATAGAAAACCCTGTTGTTTGCCTGTTTTTTCTTCTTTTTCTTTGTTTTTTCCTACCCTAAATGCATCCAAATCACAAAATAAATACCTATGCTACTCCATTCCACAACATAAATCACAGAAAGCAAAAAACCTACTTACCAAGGAGATCGAATACCATCTTCAACCCCCTCCCTTCCTACCTATCTCAAGCACCAGTTCAGGGAAACCCTTACTTTGATGCTCAATTCGAAGTGCGCAAGCGCTCAAGGCTTGAATCCGTAGGTCCCGGCAACGGAACCAAAATGTGGGAGCTTTCACTCAACCGCCAAGACCCACGGACCGCTTATTGTTTCAAGCGTTCCAAGCCGAGCACTAATGGCTACCTCTCACATAGCCGACGCGCCATCCATATCTACGGGTGTAGTGAGCTTACCTCCGTGCTGTTCGAGTTACCTCCTCTCCCGCGCACTCCGGTAGCTCCACGATCCAAGTGCAAGCTTCAAGCAAGCTCCATCCTCAAACTCCACGCTCCAAGCTCCATTGCCGCGAGCAAGAGAAGAGAAGATAAGAGAAGAGAAGAAGAGAGGAGACAATGGAGAGCTTCTCCTCCTCGGTCCCTCACTCTCACACACACACTCCCTCACACTCTCACACTTCCTCTCTCAAGCACAAGCTCAAGCAAGCAAGAACAAGAAGAGGAAGAAGAAGAGGAGAGCTACTTTTGGCCACACATAAGAATGAGCTTCTCATTCCCTTTTCAACTTTATATACAAAACCCTAAATCCCTTTTTGGGCAGTCATCCCCTTTTCCCCTTTTTTCATGGCCGGCCGTAGCCTTGGCCCTTTTTCCCATTGTCCTTCTATCTTCCTAGCTTCCTTTCCACCGCCCATCTACATTTACAAACTGCACGGGTGAGAGCCCGGCGCTCTTTTACAAGATTTCTGGGTGCGCCTTTTTATTTTAAAATGCGCCTTTCCCCTTTTTCCTTTGCCTTGGACTTTTAAGGTTGCCCTTGAGCTTTTGGTCTTTTCTCCTTTTCTTTCTTCAGTCGGGCTACCTTTTTTCCGCCTTTGCCCTGCGTCTTTTCCACTTTTGCTTTTTCGTATTGGTGTTAACACATACCATCCATAGCAAGATTGAGCTGAAGATTCCTTGGCTCTCGGGCAAAGCCTGGAAATATAGAGTCAATGTGGCTCCATCTGCGTGAATCCATTGATATTCATTGAACTGCATCTGTGGATCTATTCTACACATGCCATGTTGTCAAGCTCACCATGCCAGACGTACAAAACAAGTGGTTTATGTGGAGGATAAGCAAAAAGTGTCTAAGAAAATTCTGAGGGATGGTTTGCCCTTGCAAGTCCTATTGATATCTGTGAGCACCAAACTTTGGACGTGTCTCCATAGTCTCGTATTCTCCTCGAAATAGTATACAATCATTGATACATGCATGAATGTTGTTGTAGTCCATGCCAAGCTTTCAAAAAACATGTTGCTGACAACACCTAAAAACATGCCATTTATTGCAACAATTTTTTGGCAAAATTGTATACAATTGACACCTTATTACTAAATTTTTACATGAATTCAATGCAGATGCGGTGTTCGTTGTTGTTGTCTTTGGAGGCCGTGTCCTTGCAGTCTAGCTAGGAGATGTGGTACAAGAAAGTTCTTGTACGAGAGGGAGGTGGAGTTTTAGATAAAAATTTGATAGTAATACTGTAGTGATGATCAAGGGGTGATCATTAGATCATTGGTGATTATTATGGAGATTTCTTTGGGGAGGTGTTGAATATTAGATTCAAGAGGATGACTCTTGGCAAGGATGATGTGATCCAAAGGGACTTACTGGCAAAAGGAAGATCGGATGTACCACCTAGGATGTACTCTTGGTGTTAAAGGTTATAAGGATACACTATGTCATATGTGAATTTATCCTTGTGACATCCAAAAGGGTGCCAAAGGAAATTTTGCAATATCAATCCAAGATATGCAGTGGTTAGGGGTAGGGCAGATTTCTACTTGGAAACGACTTGATGATCATGATCTATCTATGATTGATTACTAAGTATTGTGGTCCTCATCAACTAACACTCTTATACAACACATGTGGTAGTCTCTTCATATTTCAACGATCCTTATTATTATTTAAAAAAATAATATACATTACCACCATGGATTACACCTTGTCACAAGTATATCCAAAAGAAATTAAACACCATGATGTACAGGGTGGTAGTGGGGATGAAGAATTCAAGCAATAAATTCGTCACTCACATAGATGGATTTGGTAACTACCACTTAGAGGTACAAGGCCATTGGGATCGGAGGATGAAAGAAGAAGTGTCCCAAATCTTTACATGTTTGATAGTAGGGACTACTCCAAGGTTAGAGGATACATGGTTATGGGTGGATTCAAGAAAGCCAAAAGAAATGGTTTAAAGAGCTATTTATCGAACCGCAAGAACGAAACAAAATCAATGCATTTACATCAATGGATAAGATTCCTGCCTTGGCTTATTTTCACATTTCTCTAGTTGAGACACGTATAGAAGGTCTTTGCTCAATAATTAGAGTTGAGCAAGAGGGAATTGGTTGTGCACAAGTGAACTCTGGCTTCTGGTCGACGTTGCATGAAGCAAGAGATGATCGTATGGTCTATAATGAACATCATCATGTCGATGATTTTTGCGGCAACCTTCGAGGAAATACAAAAAGTTTGTTGGCTACCATGCATATGGTAAAGTTGGTCGGACTAGACGAGCAAAGGTTGTCCTTCTGTCATTGAGGTCATCAATTAGTAGCAATATCTCACACATTGACATTCCCAAAGGGATGTAAAGGTGCCTATACTACCTTATGTGGGCTCTTGATATCAAGGAGAGGAGGGGCAGTTACGTTCGTGTGACGCCTCTTTGTCTAAAAAAACGAATTTGGGGATTCGACAGGTGGCGAATGCAGAGGGAGATCACGCTGCCTTTGTCGAAGGGAGGGAGCAAGAGCCGTTGAACGAGGGGGGGAGAGGGTCCATCTCTATCTGCCATGGCACACCCCAAAGAAGAGCTTTGATCTTGCCATGCAACGGAGGAGAGCATCATCCACATGCTGTCGGAGGTCCTGCCAACGGAGGACACGCTGAAGGCCATGGATACGCGGCAGGATCAGCTCCTGGCGGACGACGCCATGACAGAGAGAGAGAGAGAGAGAGGGAGCGAGGCAGGGAGCGAGACGGAGAAGTAGCCAGTCGTTTTACCTACCCCCGCCAGCCCTACAAGGATTCTCCTGTGATTTTTCCTATCAGGACCATCTTTGTTTCGATCCATCCGGGATCCTTTGACTTGCCTATCCGCAGGAAAGATTGGGCGTTGAATCTGCAAACTGTCACTCACCTTGCTTCATCTCTGAAAGAAAACCATTCCAGAAAGTTGGAAATCGAGTAGATCTCAATGATGAGAAGATTGGTTTTCGTGTTCTTGTAGGAACTGGAGACATTAGATCTTATTTCATCGCACTAGAGGGCCTGTTTGATCAGATAGCAAGGAGCAGAAATAGCAGAAGAGTTAGAGAGAGAGAGAGATCGACCCCTCGACCTACAGCCATGCTGCCACCTCCTCCACCCCGTGCTCAAAGTTCAGAGATAAGTCCAAAAGATGCATCGCAAAAATGTGATGACAGTAAAGTAGAGGACTCGCACCATGAAACCGGTATAGGACGCAAGAATGAGAAAGAATTTGCTCGTGATCGAATGGTCCAAAAATGACATTGAAGCCTTACGAAGACAGCTTCTTGAGTTAAAAAGGCAATGGCATCCAATCACTTCAGTGAAGCATCAATTACAACCACATCCCTTGTTGAGCCTCGATGGAGTTTCAAACGCGTCAAGGAAGCACCTTCATCATGATCATGCTGCCGCAACTACAACAACAATTCCTAAAGGTGCCATGGTGTTAATACCATCCTCGGCAACATTGATAGCCTTCGCAAAACCGCCACCCTTGAGGACCTCACCTAAATCTGGGAATGAGATTTTGTCCTGTACAACATAATATAGGGAGAGGCATCATTGGTGCTGTTATGACAAGAGAATCTTTGAACAGACTACAATATAGGGCAAAATCTTGCCCCTTATTTGTGTTTCCTATACTTGTTCGTGGGGATATTGTCTTCATCAACAAGCTCAATGATCAAGAAGCTGCACAACACATGGAGAGCAAGAGCGGAGAATTGAAATCAATACTTTGTTGTTGAAGATCATCACCATGTCCTTTTCTTGACGTTAAACTGGAGTTTCAATATACTTATCTAATCTGAAGTGATAAGATCTCTCAAGAGACGAGAAATGTTGAGCTTGCGATGCACAATGGCTGGATAGTGGCTAGACAGAAAGAGGACACGGTCTCCAAGGACGTGACGATGACCCGCGGTTTTGCAAGTAAGTGTCTAACTGATTTATCTAAAATAAATAATATGGTATGAAAATTTCTCTAGTTTATAATTTTTAAAATATGTCTTTAAACCTGTTTTCTCATGCTCCATGGTTGTTTGTATTTATCTGAACTGGTTTTTATTTATTAAAAATCAAAAACAGTCGAAAACACTAAAAAATGACTCAAAATTATCATAAATAAAATTTTATAAAATTACTGACTGAAAATTTATAAGTTCTAATATTTTTCTTATAAAGCTTATGAGTCAGGGAATTTACTGAATTTCTATCAAGATTTTTAAAGATGTTTTGTTATATTTAAAAATTAGAAAAGAGTTATATTTAGGGAAAAAGCATAGTTTTCCTTTACGTAAAATGTGTTATTTATTGATATAAACTATGGATTCTTAGTGAAATATTGGAAACAAAATCTTTGATTTGTTAGTGCATTTATGTTGTAAGGGTTAAAGTAAAGAAATAACGATTTAATAATATTTTACTTAAGAAATGCTCGTATAAAGATATGGTGTTTTGGTTTTGAAAGGAGAGATTATATGCGGTGTGAGCATTTAGGAAACATGGGAAATTACAAATAAAAAGTTTGACAACACTTTATAATGATTTATAATGTTAGGTTGCAGTTATAAAATTTAGTTTAAATTAAAACCAAAATTTAGTTATAAATTTGATGATTGGATGGCATGAGGAAAAGCCTCAGCATCTATATTAAATTTTTACATGTTATTCATTTTACAATCAACTTCTTAAATATATGGAGTGGAGGGCCACTAGGATAATTTAAAAAAAACTAAGGGGATATACGGGATTTAAAATGAACGTTGTATGTGAACCATAAGAGTATGGAAGAACTTGTTTTATTCTGGTTGATGTTTAATAATAGAAAAGAAGGAAAGGACGTTATATTCGCAAAATGAATTAAGTACTTAAAAACTAATAAGCAACGACGAAATTTATATACGGAGTGGGAAACGTCTACCAAGGGAGATTAAAATTTAGGGGTTTATGGTACTTCAGAAAATTTGATTTGAATGTTTGTTTAAAATTAAACAAATAAAAAGAATTAATTTTAATCAGGTGGAGAAAAACATAAAAAGGAATTTTAAATGGAGATATACAAATAGATCTAAGAGATCTATATCCCTGAACCAACCTTTCCAAAATCAAACATTAAAAACATTTCCTGGATAAACCGCCACTAGCATGGCAGGAGAACATTATGAGGAGCTGCCTCTGAGAGATGAGGAGAAACCATAGTCATCTTAGGTTTAGCAATTTAGTGCTCAGTATTGAAGTTTAGAATTTTTGTAGTTGGACTACTACAAACAACGTTGTAGATTTTAGGGAAGGCTAAGTTGAGTCAAATTAAAACAATTAGTGAAATAATCACTTGTTTAGTGCAACAACTCTTAGGAGTTGGCTTGTTAACCTGGGTAAAAGTGGCTTGGTCTTTGGCCAGTCATTTTTGGTGCGTCTGCCGGGAGCCAAGTGCGCTCGAACGAGTGATAACTCTTCCGAGGGTATTTTAGATCCTAAGTGTTATTTATGAGTGAATACGCAGTCTCTTTTCTAAGGGACTATTTTCCTAATTTGCCCCAGGAGTGTCAAAGAAAAGTGCTAGACTGGGCGAGAGATACGGAGTTAGTAGAGGGAGGCACATATTTTGGGCCACAATTAACTGTGGATGTTGAACAATTATCCTCTTGGAGCTGGGGTTTTAACGACTGTGCGCAAACCATAGTTCTACTAGCGACACACTTTGGGTTAATAGACGCGGTAGAGATAAATACAATCAGTGTATCGTACCACTTTGATTGGTATTACCGCACAGCTTATCGGACGTTTAGAAGAGTAGTGTGGGATGATGTGTTGCCTTGGATACGTGTATCCAGAGGTTTAAAAATTGCTTTTGACACGAAAGACGTTAGAGAGGTTGCTGAAATTCTAGGTTTAATCCCCGAGCAAGAAGAAAAGTTACCTTTTGGGGAGATAGACCCAGAGCTGCCGACTATTTTGAACCTTCTAAGTGCGCATACAAGCGACAACCTAATTTTATAGCTTCAAATAAAATGAGCGTAATTTTGGAGTATGACAGTAAAAGCTAGTTTAGTACTCGTGGATGAATTCAGAAGAGAGACGAAAGTAGCAAAACGAAGCTAGGGATCAGCGAGTTAGAGAACGAGCAGTGCGACAAGAGGCTTGGCTATTAGAAAGGCTAGAGAGGGTCAACGCATTGCTGAATTTGGGAGTAGACGCTGTGTCTAACTCAACGGTAGAACCTCTTCAACCTAGCTTATCAACTGATAGAACACTATCAAAGGAAAGTGAAGCAGCTTCATATCAATGGGATCAAGTTGTCTCCAGTACTAGCAGTGTCACTGGGGAAAGAGGTAGGAAAAATAGTGAAACTAGGGAGAGTGAAGCTAATGCTACGGTCGGGAGTATTGAACTGCTCTTTGACTGGGATTTAGAGTCAAATTTCGGATTGCGTCAATTATTTAAGGAACCTCAGGAACCTCCGTGGTTTGATACTATCAACGATTTAGGGTTAGGGCTACTATTTAGAGAAACAATGGCTCGCAACCCAGTCAGATTAGCTGATTTCACGCAATTCGGGGGGCTATGGGACGAAGATCCCGATGCCCATTCGCAAAGATTTGAGGTGACTTGCGTCGCCAATGAGATAATAGATGACGACCAAAAGCTTCATATCTTCCCTGCAACATTAAAAGATGAAGCAGCGAAATGGTATGGGAATTTAGATGCTCAACATAAAGGGACCTATGATGCCTTATCAAGAGCTTTTCTAGAAAAATTTAGACGACAAGGTTTTCAAGATAGATTGGCTCTTCAATTGGATTATCTGTCCCAAGGAGCAACTGAAAGTGTTGAACATTATATTGAGCGCATGGAGACGATCATTCGTACTATGAATCCTGCTCCTGACGATCCCACGCAAAAACGTAAGTTTATTGATGGACTTAATCCTGAAGTTCATCAGCATGTTAGTTTACAACGACCAGCTACGTTGGCAGATGCTAAAACACATGCTAGATGGTGGGAAGAAGTGCAGCTTAGTCAACAACGACAGAGAGATCTATTCAAAGAATCTCGGACAGAATATCCAAGCACTTCAGGTGGGGTACCTAAGAACGTGTCTTATGTGACCGTTCCTTTAAATCCCTCAGTAACCGCAAGCTCAAACATGTCGAGTGTACCTCTAAATCCGTACACTTCAATTCCAGCCTATATGATGCAGACAGGAATGCCTTCTATGCCGCAATCTCAATCTCCTTTGGATGAAGCAAAAGTAGCAGATATTATTGCGAAATCTCTAGGAAAATTAAAAGAGGAAATTATGACTGCAGTACAAGCGCCTTTGAAAGAAATTTATTCGATAACGACACAAGGATCTAGTGCTCAACAATCGTCGGGAAATTCGACTTCAAACCCACCTCGATCTAATATCTGGTGTGGTAAGTGTCATGGTTACGGCCATGTGGCTACAGAGTGTCCGACACCTTCAAGGTTAATGCCCGATCATCCACCGTTTTGCTCTTTTTGCCACAAGACTGGTCATTTAGATACAAATTGTTGGCATAAATTAGGTCAAGAGCAACAACAAGCTCGTTCAATGCAAACGAATTACAATTACATGGATCGTAATAATAGGACTTATGAGATTGGACCACCAAATCAACCTTTTAGGCCACGAGGATTGCCCACTCAGGGTAGACCCCCAGTGCCTCGAAACAATTACAATAGTGATGGTAATCGAGGGAGAAATTCTCCTTTTAGAAGAAATAATGGAAATTTTCGTAATCCAATGGGACAAGGTGGTCAACAAAGACCTAGGGGACCAGTAATTTGTTATCGATGCCAACAAGAAGGTCATATAGCCACATATTGTCCAAATGCGCGTAAAAATCAAGACTATACTCCTCTTTGCAGGAGGTGTAGTGGTGAAGGACACTATGAAGAGAATTGTCCTAAGCGAGAGGATAATAAAATGTCTGACAAAGGGAAACCAACCTCTAGCGAACCTTCAACGTCTGCTGCAAATTTAGTTGAAGTAGACACAATAAGGAAAGATATTGGAGTTAAATCAAAATTTATACCTCGTAAGGTGACTTTTAGAGCTGACCCTATGATTGGTGTTATTACTCGAGCACAAAAGCAACAACAGAAGGAGCAAGGTTTAGAGGAAGAGAGTTCACAATTAAACGAAGCAGTGAAGGATAAGTCTAAGGACATAGATCCTAATATAGAACTACCTGAATCGGATTCTCCGCAGCATTCCTTTGACCATCCATTATTACCTGTGCCCTTAGCAAATCCTAAGATTCAAGTGGGAGTAGCTCCTTTTCCCGAAAGATTGGTTCCTCCTAAGGAAAGGAGTAAAGATTATGTAGAATCCGTAAATAAGACCTATGATCTTTGGGCTGCATTAGAAGAAATATCATTGACTATTAACCTTCGGCAATTGCTAGAAATAGCGCCTGTTTGTAGGAAACAACTTTACCATAAATTAGTTCGGCGTCGAAGGAAGAGGATTGAGATAAACGCTTCTAAAGTCAGTGAAAATTCTTCCAAAGGAAAAACAACTAAGGATGTAAAAATAGTAGATTTATTTGTGGACCCAGGAGCTCCAGTTATCGATACTACTATTAATGGCCATTTGCTACATGAAGTGCAGTTAGATGGTGGCTCAGCAGTTAATTTGATGACAGAACAAGCTATGCAAGAATTAGGGTTGAAGGATCTAGAACCTACTCATATTGTTTTACGTGTGACTGATCAAAGAAAAGTAACTCCTTTGGGGTTACTGCGAAATGTGAGATCTGTAGTAGCTGGATTAGAATTTCATGTGAACTATTTGATCGTTCGTTCGCAAACAAATATTTCATCGTATTCTGTCCTGTTGGGAAGACCTTGGTTATACCAAGCAAGATGCATTCAAGACTGGTATAAAGGTTCAATTGTGATTGGTCCTAGAGACGATAGGGTTAAGATACAAGTTATTTCAAAAGGATTTTTGAAAGATTCAGGAGATGAAGCAGTTAGTGAAATAGATGAGAGATCCAACAGTGAGTTTTATGATTCAGAAATGGAGAGGATTGATCATGAAGGGCCTTATGCCTGGTTATTTAAAACTTCACACCCAGCAGGAGCAGAGAAAGTAGAGGTCAATATAGTACATCAGCCTCACAAGGTAGAACAGATGGGTATTGGTGAGTATGCTGTAGCGTTTTCATCTGACAATGATTCGGATAGCGATATTACTCAGTGGTTATCCACATCCGAAGATACAACCCTCGACTGCTTAATGCTTTCAGCAGAAGAGGCAGAATATCTTGATGATTCGCTTGAAACATGTTTTCAATTGTCTACGGATCAAGAAGGAAATGATCAGGAAGATGTATTTTCTGCTTACAACAGGTCGGAAGTGATTTATATGGATGAATTAGAGGAGGAAGAAATGCCTGAGTTAATGATATCTGATGTGGTTGACATTTCAATAACCTCTTCAGAAGGTATGGGAGAAGATGATGTTACTGATAATCATAATAGTATGCTTGAGAGTAGGATTTTAGAAGCTCTTCCTTATGGGGAAAATGCTTTACCCTTTGGATTTGGACAATTGCCAGATAGAGCTAAAAGGATTTATTACTACCAGCTAGAAGCGAAGGAAAGAGAAAGGAGTAGTAGGCATAGGTGCAAACCCTTACAAAGACCACTATCTCGTGAGGATGAGGATGATTCAGCTTCGGCTTTTAACAGGTTTTCACAGACTTCTCGTGAACATCATGGTAATTACGCTAGGATTATTAGAGAATTGGAAGAGGCATTGGAAGTAGAGCGTGAGGCAGCGTTGACTGCTGTAAATGAAGCAATGAAGAAGATTACTGAGTTGCAAAAGGAAAAGGCAGAGTTTCAGTTTAGAGAAAGGTGATATCTAGATGAAATCTCGCTTTTAGAATTTTATTTAGAAGAAGAGAAATCTAAATTCAGTAGGGGTGAGTTACAGATGGACCAAGCGTTATCTATGGATACAAATTATTGGGAAGAACATGAAGACACTGATAGGTTTTTGGAAAAAAATAAATCTAAGAATACTTTTGAACCAGAGACTCAAGAGAAAAACCCTACAAATGTTCCCTGGTTGTGTCATTCTTTTAGGCGTTCGACCGGAATTGCGCAGAAGATTTATCGCTGTTCTAGGGGACCGATAATTGGTTATCAACAAGTCCAATCTGAACCTACTAAGGTTAAATTGCACAATATGCAAGTGGTGGTGTTGCCTCATCCAAAAGAAAGAGTAATGGATTTTACTATTTATGGGGATGGGCAAGAGCCACAACTTAGATGGTTTGAACCTGCAGTACCTAGAAATTTTGTGGAACTGAAACAAGTTATACATTATTTGGGTTGTCGAATTCAGGGCGAGGAGGATGAGAATCTACATTCATTAATTCTCAAGCTTAAAGATAATCAATGGTTTTGGAGTTTAGATGATCAGGAATGTTTAGAAAAGAATAACGAAATTTTACGTCGATATCACCGTAGGTTACATGCTCAATATCCATGTACTTCAGAGCAGATACCTAGCGTAATTGACTCTGTAAGAACCTCATTTACCATGAAATCTCGTAAAAATGTAAATGTCAATAATGGCGATTTAGATAAATATGGGAAGAGATATACTGAAAAATCCTTTCCTGAGTTAGTAAATGTCTATGGAGTAGAAGTTGATGGTGCTACGCAAGATAACCTGGCTATTATTCCTTATAGAGCTTTACCTTTAGTAAATTCTGTGAATGTGGGAGAAGAAGCACTGGAATCAAGTACTAAGAATAACCTGCTTGAAAATGTATTGATGCAGATATCCGAAGATGTGCCCACAATTAAGTCACGAAGAATAGACTCTCTATTTATTGAAGAGCCTGAAGTTGAAGTAGTTAAGCTTAAAATGGCAGAATGAAAATATTTAAATTTAGGAGACCAATTGGAATCGCCACATCGTGAAAGATTCGAAGAAGTCTTACGAGTGCATGTTGACGCTTTTGCTTGGTCATATAGGGACCTTAAGGGTATCAAAGCTGAATTATGTCAGCATTTTATTGATCTGGAACCAGGCACAAAACCTGTATGTCAACGTCAACGACGAACGAACCCTGTGTATGCAGAGTTAGTGAAAGCTGAAATTACTAAGCTTTTAGATGCTGGATTCATTTATCCTGTTGCATACAGTGAATGGGTATCTCCTATTGTGGTAGTACCCAAAAAGAATAGTAAGAAGATTCGCATTTGTGTCGATTATAGAAAGCTGAATAGCAAAACACGTAAAGATCATTTTCCTTTGCCATTTACTGATCAGGTACTTGATAAGGTTGCTGGTCATGAGCTGTATTCTTTCATGGATGGATTTAGCGGTTACAACCAAGTACTAATTCATCCTGAAGATCAATCTAAAACTACATTTACTACTGAATGGGGTACATTTGCTTATAGAGTAATGCCTTTTGGTTTGTGCAATGCACCTGCAACATTCCAGAGAGTTATGATTGCAGCTTATCAAGATTTTTTACGTCAATGGATGGAAGTTTTCTTAGATGACTTTTGTGTCTATGGTACGGCAAAAGAAATGCCTGAGTTACTAACGCAAGTATTTGAACGTAGTGATGAAGTAGGTATATCCTTGAATCCTGATAAATGTGTTTTTGGAGTACCAAAAGGAACCTTATTGGGGCATATCGTTTCTAAAGAAGGTATTGCCATGGATCCAGCTAAAATTATTAAGATTTCTGCACTTCCACCTCCAACAAATCTTAAGCAATTGCGTGGATTTTTAGGACATCTAAATTATTATCGGAGATTTATTTCCGATTTTGCAAAGGTGGCATCACCTTTGACAAATCTGCTACGAAAGGATACTCCTTTTATTTGGGATGGTGTTTGCCAGAAAGCATTTGAATTTCTTAAACATAAGTTAATTGAAGGACCAGTACTCGCACCCCCAGATTGGACAAAAGAATTCCATATTCATGCTGATGCATCTATGTATGCTGTAGGAGCTGTTTTGTGTCAAGCGGATGATAATAAGGTGGATCATCCAATTTATTATGTGAGTCGAAATTTAAGTGATGCAGAAAGGAATTATACCACCACTGAGAAAGAATGCCTATCAATGGTATTTGTGGTGGAAAAATTTCGTCATTATTTATTAGGGAATAAGTTTACTATATATGTTGATCATGAGGCGTTAAAGTATTTGCTTAATAAATGTCAGAGAGAGAACTAGGGAGAGAGAAAGAGGAGAGAGAAAGACTGCAGAGGGGAGAGAAAGACTGTAGGAAGAGAGAGAAATAGAGTGACGAGGAGAGAGAAAGACTAGAATTGGAGAGAGAAAGACAGGAAAGATGAAGAAGCCATGGAAGCTTGGAGCAAGAAGGGAGAGAAAGATTGTAATTGTATTGATATGTCAAAAAGATGTGAAAAATTACAACTTCTCTCCTTATATACCAGTGTCAGTGTGACATGGCATATTATTAACATTCTAAGTATTCCCAGCTTCTTACAATCCATCCCTTCCCAAAAGTTTTTGTCCCCAAAAACAAAACTAGAAAGAGCTAAAGAAAAGATGGATAGAACAGAGTACTACTTTGTTTTACAGCTTAACAAATAGGGAATGAGTGAAGAATTTATCATTACAAGGGCTGAATTTGAAGTACGAAAAGTGGACCCTGCTATATACATGATTTGAAGAACCTTAGAAGCCATTGGAGCCATAGAATCTTCAACAAATAGTTCCAGAAGAAAGTAGACAGCTTGCTGGAATAACAGTCCCTGCTGGACCAAATCAGCCATAACTTTTGATAGAAGTGTCCAAATGAAGTGTACCACATATCAAAACGAAGCTCTTGAAGAGTACTTTAAGCTCATGTAGATAGCTCAATTCTGAAAATGAAGTACGACAAAAACTGTTCTAAAACAGCGTGCTGTCCTGAACCAGTCTGCACCAATACTAGCTCCATAAGCAATAGGCTTCAGCCACTAATGTATCCTTCAAGTATGGATACTCATCCAATATTGAATCAGGTCTCCAAGAAGCCTCTTCAGAGGGTAAACCTCTCCATTTAATCAAATATTCCACAATAGAACGTGATCGAAGCTTCTTTTCACGCTGACCTATAACAGCCTCTGGGATGTACTGAACAATACCATCTTCATCAATAGGTGGCAGCTCATCAACTAAATCCACTGGATCACCATAATAGGGCTTGAGCTGACTAACATGGAAGACGTTATGAATCTTTGTAGAAGAGGGAAGCTCTAGTCTGTATGCCAAATCTCCAATCCGCTTAAGGATCCTGTAAGGGCCATAGAATCTGTGGGCAAGCTTATTACTGGATCCATCTTTCAATGTAGAATACTTGGATTTGGGCACCTTCAACAAAACCAGCTCTCCTTCCTGGAACTCTAAAGGCCTCCTCTTCTCATCAGCATACATCTTCATCTGATCTTGAGCCTTCCTTAGATTCACCTTGCATTGCTGAAGAAGGGTCTGCATTCTATCCAACTCTTCCTTCCCATGAGGGTTGATCTTTTCGTTAAAAATGACTGTGGGTAGGGGCACCTTGTAACCATACAAAGCCTCAAAGGGTGAAACTCCTATGCTCGCATGAGTGGAATTATTATAAGCAAACTCAGCCAGGTGTAACCAAGAATCCCATGAGGTTTGGACATCATAGCAAAAATGGCGAAGATAAGTCTCCAACCATTTATTAACTCTCTCTGTCTGTCCATCAGTTTGGGGATGATAAGCCGTAGATGGAGCCAACTTGGTACCCATAGATGTAAATACCGCTTGCCAAAAGTTACTCATAAACTTTGAGTCCCTATCATGGACAATCACCTGCGGTAATCCATGCAATCTGAAAATATGCTCCATAAACTGGTTGGCCACCTGAGAAGCAGTAAACTGAATTTTTGTTGGGATAAAATGAGCTGCTTTGGTGAGTCTGTCAACCACCACATAAATGCTATTCCACCCCTTCTTGGTAGTAGGTAAGCCAGTGATAAAGTCCATAGTAATATGAGTCCATTTACCCGTAGGAATAGGCAATGGCTGCAATAAACCTCCTGGCTTATGGGTGCTATCCTTATTTTGCTGACAAGGCATACACTTCATAACGAAGTCCTTGACATCTTTCCACAGTCCTTTCCAATAAAAGCTCTTGCTGATCCTGTCATAAGTCTTGAAAACTCCCAAGTGTCCAGCTAAAGGCGAAGAATGCATCTCCTCCATAATTTTTCGCTTGAAGGAAGAAGTAGAGGGAATAACAATCTTGCCCTTCCACCAAATAAGACCATTTTTAAGCTGGTAGTGCGAGTTTTCTTCCATGAGACCTTGCTGTAATTTCTGAAAGATTTGGCTGAATTCCTCATCTAAGAGATATGCCTCTTGTAGCTCTTCAATCCAATCACTATGTAATTCCGTCATGGCTGATACTTTGCAGGCCCACATACGAGAGAGAGAATCAGCCACTATGTTATCTTTGCCCCTTGTATGAGTGATGTCAAAGTCATAATTTTGTAATGTTGCTACCCATCGTCGTTGCTTTGGAGTAAGATTTGACTGAGTAAGGAAATACTTGAGTACGCGATGATCACTATGCACTCTGAATCGGCTGCCATATAAGTAATGGTGCCATTTCTTGATTGCATGCAGAATAGCCAACATTTCCTGATCATAAACATTCATGGCCATCTCCTTATCAGTAAGCTTACGGCTTTCAAATGCAATTACTCCATGCTCCTGAAGCAAAACAGCCCCAATGCCATGGCCACTAGCATCACATTGTATAGTAAACTCTTTAGAGAAATCCGGGCATACAAGAATAGGAGCGGAGGTAAGTAATTCCTTTAACTGGTTGAAGCTGCTATCTGCAAGAGAATCCCAAAAGAAAGCCTCTTTCTTCAACCTGTCAGTTAAAGGGGCTGCAATTGCCGCATAATGCTTTATAAATCTGCGATAGAATGAAGATAGACCAAGAAATCCTCTAAGAGAGGTAGTAGTAGTAGGCGTTGGCCAATCTTTTATGCATTGCACCTTCTTGGGATCAGCCTGTATTCCTTTTTCACTGACTATATGTCCCAAGTATTCCACTTCAGTCTGCATGAAAGAACACTTCTTCTCCTTAGCAAAAAGCCTATGATGTCTCAACACATCAAAAACCTTCCTCATATGTGACAAATGATCCTGAAAAGTCTTGCTGTAGATCAAAATGTCATCGAAGAATACCAAGACAAACTGAAAGAGGAAAGGTTGTAGAATCTTATTCATCAGGCTTTGAAAGGTAGCTGGAGCGTTTGTAAGGCCGAATGGCATCACCAAGAAATGGTAAAGCCCACGATCAGTCCTAAAAGCAGTCTTGACCTCATCACCCTCTCTCATGCGAATCTGATGATACCCTGATCTCAAATCAATCTTCGTGAAGAATCGAGCCCCCTTAAGCTCATCAAGCAAATCATCTATCCTGGGTATAGGATACCTGTTCTTCACTGTTATCTTGTTAAGATCCCTGTAGTCAATGCACATTCTGAAAGATCCATCTTTCTTTTTGACTAACAGGACTGGGGATGCATACGATGAAGAACTTGGTTCAATGAATCCCATTTCAAGAAGCTCTTTGATTTGCTTGGCTACTTCCTCTCGTTCGCATTTTGATAGTCTGTAAGGTGGCTTATTGATCGTCTTTGAGTTGGGTTCCAAATCAATGGGGTGATCCACCGCTCTCTTAGGAGGCAATGAAGTAGGTACTTCAAATAGATCTCTGTACTCCTCAAGAAGAGCTGTCAAGGCTGGATGGTTTGCTGAATTTTTGGGCTGATCCTGTGTTTCTTTGTTCAAATGCAATACAAATATCTGTGAGCGCTTCTTGTACTCTTTCTTGAGTTGTTGAATGGTGATAAGCTGAAAATCAGATTTACTAGGGATCCCCCGTAAACGGATGAGCTGTCCATTGGAGAAAAACTCCATATATAACTGTGAGAAATCCATAGTAATCCTGCCTAAGGTCATCAACCAGTCACAACCAAGTACAATATCTATGGGCCCCATTTCCAAAGTGATCAGGTTTACTTTGACTTCAAAATTTTCAGCCATCTGCAAAGAAACCTGTGGACAAATCTGTGTGCTGATTTCCTCTTCACCATTAGCCACTTGTACTCTAATGGGCTGTTGTAAGTCGGTGGGAACACAATTCAACTTGTACAAAATGGATTTATTGACAAAACTGTGGGTACTGCCACTATCTATCAGGATGAACACTGGCTTTCCACATATGCTTCCCTTCATACGAAGTGTATTAGGGTTCTTAGATCCCGTCCAAGCATCCATAGAGATAGAACAATTAGTGGCAGCAGGCAACTCATTACAAAATCCACCAGGATCAAATGGGATATCACCGCCTGGATCAAAAGGAAAAGAGTCAGATGGATCATAGAAGTACTCATGTCCACCATCATCCTCGAAATCTTCATTTTCAGCATTGATTGGGACTGTATTAACTTCATCTATGTCATTTTCAAGGTCCTCAAGAACTAGCATACTCTGAATTTTTGGCTTGGCATTTTTGTATACACACTTTGAAGCATGGTCAGGAGTATACTTTTCTCCACACTTGAAGCATAAGCCTTTGTCCTTTCTTTCCTTGTAAAGATCCATGGGAATATTTCTAGAATTTGTATTGGCTGAAGTAGACTTAGGCTTATTGTCACCTTGCTTAAATTCAACCTTTGGACTGTTTGCTGTCCTGAAATTGCCTTGAAGCCTAGAAGCATTAAATGGGGGATAAGTTGGTATCCGTAAGCTCCCACTAGGCATATGGTTGCTGCCATAATTGTTACCAACTTGCCCTTGCTTTAAAACAGTCCTTGGCTGTCCATAACTTGGCTGAAATGAAGATTCTTTCCTATACTTCCTTCCAAAGCGCTCTGCAAGCTCAATAGCCTTGAAAAGTGAAGTAGGATTTTGCGCCATAACATCAGCTGACAAGGATGGTTCCAAACCATACATGAACTTGTGTAACTTGGCCTCATCACTGATGTTTTCCACATACATGGTCAAGTTAAGGAATTGGTTTGTATAATCTCTTACACTTAGGCTCCTTTGTTCCAAGTTGTACCATCTTCGTTCTAACTTCTCTTTCTCAAGAGGTGAAACAAAGACTTCAGCCATAAGTGCCTTGAAAGCTTCCCAATTCTCAATAAGTACATTCTCTTTCTTGATATACCTCCACCAAGTGTGAGCAAATCCTTCTAAGTGGAGGGAGGCAAAATGTATCTTCATGTCATCAGTTTTAGGAAATATGTCAAAATAAGACTCCATCTTAGAAGTCCATTCCTCTAATTCTGATGGTGAAGATGACTGGCCATTGAATTTGGATAAAACAATTTTATCCTTGAACTCTCTATCATGGAAAGGTTGCTGTCCCAAAACTGGCTGATCGGAATTTCTAAGTACAGAACCCCCAAAATGAGATTGAAATCTTCCAACAGGTGGCTGAGAATTACCCTGTAATCTTCCTGTTGGTAAAGCACTCCTAGGATGCTGAGTATGCAGTCCAAAAGCTTGAGTATTAGCGCCGTTCAAACTGCCCAAATAATCATCATGCCTTTGTGAAGCTTCTCCTACTTCATACTGACTATTGGGAATACCTCTTCTTCCAATGATTCCATCTCCATAACCATTTTGGTTGGATGGCTGAAGTGGGACTGAAGGGTCATTGTTTGAACAAGCCTTCTCATTAGCTTCTTTTGATCCTGTTTGCGATGGCATCAATTGAGAAAATTTTGCCATAAGCTGAGCATTGGATTCTACTAATTTATCAATGGAAGCCTTGGTTTGGGTAGTTGATTCCATCAACTTATCAAGCGTAGACTTCGTTTGTCCATGAGATAAAACCATTTGTTCCATTGTAGACTTTGTTTGACCAAATGATAAAATCATATGCTCCATTACTGACAAAATAGCTTCATGACGTTCCTTATGTCTTAGTTCATGGGCACACAAAGCGTCATTGAGAATACTAATCTCTCCTTGTTGAGGCTCTTCAAGGTTCTCTTGAAGTGTGCTTTCCATCATAGAATCCCTGATTTGCTGTGCATAATCCTCCTGGACCTTATTTTTGCCTTTATGCCCTGCCATACTAGTGCAGTCCTGCAGTACCCCCTGTCAGTAAAACGGCTATAACTTTGGCTAGAAAACTCCGATTGCAAAACTTTTTTGTGCGAATCGAAGCTTACAATGCCCTCTTCGAGATGAGCTATAGCACGCTATAACAGGTTTAGGACAGAAAATTCTGTAACTGACTTTCAGAGTCTGAACTGTCCAGTCCTGCACCCTGTTTAGACCTGTAAGTGCCCTGTTTTGACCCTGTAATGCAAGAAAGTAACCTCCAAAGGCTACCAAACCCTGCAAAGGGGTATATAGGACCTGTGGGTACCCTGTAGTACCTGCACCTGTACTTCAGTATCAAAGGGTGTACCTGTATCCACCTGTAAATACCCTGTGGGTAACCTGAAAATGCCCTGTTTTACCCTGTTTTACTCCAATAGGTACTTGAGTCGTTGGAAAGTCTTCAATCTTCAATTCTCCACTCGCTGTACCTGTGTGAGGGATAAAACGGCAGGACGGGCTCCCTACACGGGCTCCGAATCACCGGGAGGTGGGCAAAGTTCCCCCCGGGTCGGTTGGTTGCACCCCTTCGGGATCTTCGATAGTGAGGGAGGGTCACCTCTCTTTTGTCCCACTATCTCCCCCGGCATCCACCTTTTTCCTCGGTGGGAATATCAACATGGCAGAGGCTAGTGTACTAAGCAATCAGCATGATATGCATTTGGAAAATATTCATTCAGCCTTTCATGAGATGCAATTGATTGAGATAAAAGAACTTGAGATGGGAGAAGGGTTTACCTATGCAATTCAGTGACTCACTGATTGCTAGTACTTACCCTTTTACAATATTTCAGCTTGGATAAGAGAGAATTTCAACAAAACAGATCAAGGTTATGCATCAAGCTGATCAAATGTTACCTAAGATGAGTAATGGTTTTGAATCAAAAGGAATTCAATGAAATAGGCTGAAATTGAAGAAAATTAATACTATTCTCTGATCTATTGATCAATTCAGTGAATTAATTGATCAATAACCTCTCATCAACAAGTGGAAAAGCCATTAGCAATAGGATTATTGAGAGATTTCAGAGATTAGCAAAAGAAAATACCTCCATTAAGCTTGAAAATGATGATGGATATCAGCTTTAACCCGATTGATGCAAGAGTTCTTCATAATCCACCATGAATCCAACATAAAGCTTGAAATCTCCATGAAATCAGTCCATACATGCTTCAATATGATGAAATCCTTGAAAGATCAATACTCCAGCCTTGCTTGAACACTTGAACTTCAAAGATTCAAGCTCTCTGATGAAAAGCCCCAAAATATTCCTTCCATTTGAGCTTCATTGACATGCACGGGCTGAAATC
Organism: Lygodium microphyllum; assembly: GCF_053477565.2. Taxonomy (NCBI): domain Eukaryota; kingdom Viridiplantae; phylum Streptophyta; class Polypodiopsida; order Schizaeales; family Lygodiaceae; genus Lygodium; species Lygodium microphyllum. Next base: position 6,863,187 of record NC_141144.1, on the reverse strand, counting down.
TCTTCAATGTCTTCAATCTTGAAGTCTATCCAGCTTGTATTCAGCTTTAGAGAAGCCTTGAAGGTCGGGAAAGTCCAAAATCATGAGAAATTTGAGCTTCCATGTCTGTGGCTATGGCTGCCCTGCTGTGTATTAGGGTTTGAACAGAGGAATGGCTGATCAGAATACTTCAGAGGTTAAAGATTGTTGCCAATCAGTGCTTGATGAAGCCTTCAAGAGCTGTGATTAATGGCTGAGGTAGTGGAGCAAGCTGAGCAGGGAGCAGGAGCAGGAAAATCAGCGCATTTTTCGGCGCATTTTTCGGGCTGCTTCCTGGCTAATCTTCTTCAGCAATGGTCAAGCCTGGTACTCCTCTTGAAGCTTATGACACAAGGAATCTTTACCCCATGGTTTGGCAGTGAGATATTCAGCACAGAGAGAGAGATTTGTGAAGATTATTGACATCCACCATGGAAGCTTCAGCCAAAAGCTTGAAAGAGAGAGAGAGAAGCTCTCTTTTGAAAAGTAACTGGAGTTTAGTCTGTAACTAAGCCCGGTTAACCATTCTTTACCCTAGTTACCTCCATTTTTGCATAAAATTTGATGACGTCCAGCCATTTAAGCCTTTACCCGCCATATCTGACCTTGGATAACTCCAGATGTAGTCATTGCTAACTGTAGTTGTCCTGCAGCACTCCACTAGTCACTGTCTTGTACCATTTTTGTCTGAAATTGGTTTGAAATAGGAAAATGAGAGTGAAAATGGAAGAAAATAATGGATCAAAGACTGAAGCTCTGATACCACTTGTCAGAGAGAGAACTAGGGAGAGAGAAAGAGGAGAGAGAAAGACTGCAGAGGGGAGAGAAAGACTGTAGGAAGAGAGAGAAATAGAGTGACGAGGAGAGAGAAAGACTAGAATTGGAGAGAGAAAGACAGGAAAGATGAAGAAGCCATGGAAGCTTGGAGCAAGAAGGGAGAGAAAGATTGTAATTGTATTGATATGTCAAAAAGATGTGAAAAATTACAACTTCTCTCCTTATATACCAGTGTCAGTGTGACATGGCATATTATTAACATTCTAAGTATTCCCAGCTTCTTACAATAAAGCAGAACTTTCAGGACGTGTGATTCGTTGGATGTTGTTATTCCAAGAGTTTGATTTTCAAATAGTTACTCGTCCTGGTAGAGCTCATGTGCTAGCAGATCATCTATCATGATTATTAACATCAGACAAGGAGGAAGGTGTGGAAGATGATTTGCCGGATGCATCACTTTTTACTGTGGAGACACAAGTTCCATGGTATGCTGATATTGCGAATTTTCTTAGTAATGCTCGATATCCACCTGGTGCTGATAAACGCAGGAAACGTCAGATATTAATGCAATCACGCTCCTACGGATTATTAGGGGGTTACCTTTATAAATTTTTTCCACGCAAAGGTATCTATCGACGTTGTGTAAGGGAAGATGAAGTACCAGTGGTTCTTAAGGCATTGCATGATGAGCCGTGTGGTGGCCATTTTGCCGGTGAATTGACTGCAAGAAAAGTTCTATTAGCTGGTTATTGGTGGCCTACTCTATTTAAAGATACTTATTATTATTGTCGCAAATGCGATGTATGTCAAAGGACTGGTCGTCCCTCTAAGAGTTTTGCTACGCCTTTGACACCTATATTAGCATTAGCACCTTTTGAGAAATGGGGAATTGATTTTGTAGGCCCAATTGATCCGCCTACTAGATATCGATCGAATCGTTATATCTTAGTCTGTACTGACTATATTACAAAGTGGGTGGAAGCGAAAGCGCTTAAAACGGATAAAGCCATTGATGTGGCTAAGTTTATTTATGAGAATATTATTACGCGTTTTGGTTGCCCACTGGAATTAGTAAGTGACCGAGGTTCCCATTTCTTGAATGGTCTTATCAGCGAGTTAATGGAAATCTATAAAATTAAACATCGCAAATCAACATCTTATTATCCCAGAGCTAACGGTCAGGTTGAAGTAACCAATCGCATTATCTGTGGGATTTTAACTAAAACGGTTGCTTCCCACAGGCGAGATCGGGATGAACGTTTATATGAAGCGTTATGGGCCTATAGAACTACTTATAAGGTGACAGTGCAAAATACACCCTTCAATTTAGTTTATGGCACTAATGCTATATTCCCTATTGAGCAAGAGTTGCCTACTTTACGAGTAGCTCTATCATTACGACTAGGTGAGGTTGAATCTTTGAAACAACGGATTTTACAATTGGTAAAGTTGGATGAGGAAAGATTATTAGCTCTACAAAGTCTAGAAGCAATGCAAAAACGTCGTAAAGCATGGCACGACCAGAATATTAAAGTACGGGAGTTTAAAGAAGGCGATTTAGTTTTACTTTATGACAGTCGTTATTATAAATTTCCTGGGAAGCTTAAAATTCGTTGGTTGGGACCTTTTATGGTGATTAATGTTTATGATAATGGTTCTCTTGATGTGCAGGATATTAATGCTGAAAATGAGATATTTAGGGTTAATGGCCTGCGCCTTAAACATTTTGTGACTTAGGCTAGCTAGGTATAGTTAGGTTAGTAGTTACAATAATATTTTGTCTAATCCACCCTTGGATGTCTTTTCTTTCTTGGGGGGTTTTAAATGGGATGCAGGTATGGCCTTTTTGTGGATGGATGCGCTTTACCCTCGTATTGATGCCGATAGTACTGATCCTGTTCATGCTGGACCTTACGATATTCCGCGTTTTCAGACGCATGACAGGTTTTTATATGCACCGAGAGGGGAGGCCTGTTGTGGTTCTTCTTTTGTGATTATTTTTTGTTTACAGTATCATCCACCTTTTGGTTGTAGGTCCTGTCAGCGGCATTTATTTGTGCGTGCTCAGCTCTTGTGTTGGCAGTGTCGCACATACTTTCGACGCTATGGTACCACTGCCATGCAGGAAATGATTGGTTATACCTACCAGCGTCATGATTATAATAGTGTTTTTTCTCCTGAGCGCGGCGCTGGTCAGTCTAGGGTAGGCTGAGAGCAAGCAGAATTTGCGAGATATCGTTCCACTGTCTACCGCCTTACTCCATCTTACCATGATTTGCAGACTAGTGTTCCCTGCCCATGTTGGGATTATATTTGTTGGTACATGGATGCGACCGAGGGGCATTCCTTAGATGCTTTACCAGTGGCCCCTATGCCCTACTATGACGATGCAGCTTCGGCTTCGCTCCATGATGTGATGGAGGTTCTTAGCGATGCACCTGATAGCGGATCTGTGACTTCTGATATGTCTACGCTAGAGGCTATTCTTGAGCATCCTATAGATGATAGTTTAGTTAATAGGTTTGACTTAGATGGAGTTGATGATTTCGGATTAGGATTATTGTTTTCACTAGAAGATCTCAGAGACTTTGAAGATTTTAGTCTAGATATTTTGTTTTCTTAGTCTTTTATGTTTTTTCTTTTATTCTACATTTTGAAAAAAAAAAAACACCAAACAAACAAACAAAAATATATATATCGTTTTAAAAAAAAACATACAATGCTTTGAGTTATTGATATCCTGTAGGTTTTCATGCACTTTAGTTTTATTTTCCACGTAGTTAGGTAGTTAGTTGCACGCACGGTCAGGATATTCCTTTCAGTGCTGGAGTTTGGGATATTTAAGTTAGTAAGAAGGATAGTTCTATATGTAAGAATGGTTATCAAGTGGAGAAATATACTGCTTCTTAAACAACCAAGTAGTGGGAGCGTTATGACAGTCTAGTTGATCGCGATTGCGACATGAGTATTTGATAATTCTTTTGTACATGAAGAAGTTTTATCTAACCCTTTAACATTGTACTGGCTAGTGTATGTTTCATGTGCAGATTTGACTATGATTTTGCGTTACACACTGTTGTATGTTTCTGATTGATTCTTGGAGTTGCAATATCCACGAACATACAAGGTTGTTTCATACCTAAACTTTTTATTTCATATTCATTTTGAAAAAATACATGGATAAAAAAAATTTGATGGAATGAAATTAGAGATGTCGAAGAAAAAAAGAGAGGAAAAAAACACTTAAGTAAATTACAGAGGAATTATAAATAAATATTTTAAACAAATATGAATGATATATACACAATTCTCTATATGAAGTCCACTCACAAGGGATGGGACTTAGCATTAGGGAGTGATTAAAAAGGGGGTGACATGTGTGCATAACATAGTGAATTTCATTGTATGGGTGTCCGATTAGGAATCCTATAGAGTTTTCCCTTATCTTTTGGTCGCTTTTCTAGCGATATGTGGGATAGCTGAATAACAAGGTTCTCTCCACGAAATTTTGACTAGGAGTAGCGTGGAAGAAAGATGCTGAGCTGGTGAGTATTCTTTGCTTATCATTTGCCTAGGCAAAGTGACTAGTATTATGCGTTAGATTAGATTCCTCGAGCAAAGTTGTTGAGCTGAAATGTTTGACCGTTCAATTAAGTGATGTCTTCTTAGCTTCTTAGTTGATCCTTAAAAAAAAAAAAAAACAACAAAACAATCCCTAAATCCAAATATTAAAAGTTCGGAAGAGTCTATATATTTATTCTTTTAAAGAAAGAAAGCAAGAAGAAAAAGAAAAGAAAAGAAAAAAAAAACACCCTGAGACTGCAGGGTTTGAAAAAAAAAACAACCAAAAGAAGATAACCATCGCCTCTGAGGTCCTGGTAGGCTGTAGGGATTTCCTTGACGGGTGCCCTGCGTCCGATGTCTTGCATCTCTTTGGGGTGGGACCTTTTGGGAAGGAGAATAAATGTATATACGCTTTTGATACTGAAAAGAAATGCCATTAAAACTTAAATTAAAAGAAAAACTTTGGACACTTGGAAGCAAGGGATCATTGGCTGGTTGTTCTAGTAGAACATGGCGGGTTAGCAGCTAAACCCTAGGAGTCCTATTTAGTGTTGTAGTATTAGTTTACCTTGTTTGGGTTCTTTGTTAAGTAATGACCTTATCAGTGATGCTATTTCAGAAGCAATATTTTTAGTAGGATAGTAGTGTGGCAATTTATTGCCTAGAGGGATTATTGTTGTTTAGCGGCTCTAGACAGCTTCCTAGTTGGTATATTCTATGCAATGGATGAAGCTCTGTTATGCATTTCAGTGTGGAGAGTGAGTAAGGGAGAATGTTAGTTTGCATAAGTTTTTATACAATTTACTTGAAATGTTTGCATTATTTGCCTTTTACTATGACACCAAGTATTTTTCCTATCTTTTTAGTGTCTACTAGTTGTCCATGTGCGGTTTTGCAGATCTTGTAGCTGTGCTCGCCAGGACACTTCGCAATTAAGTGGAGGAGAGTATATTTTTCTTTCAAAGTTGCGTAGCAGTGCTCGTGGTAGCAATGTTCGTGATGCTGGATGTTCGTGATGTAGCTGTGCTCGCGAGGACGCTTCGCAATTAAGTGGGGGAGAAATGACAACACCTAAAAACATGCCATTTATTGCAACAATTTTTTGGCAAAACTGTATACAATTGACACCTTATTACTAAATTTTTACATGAATTCAATGCAAATGCGGTGTTCGTCGTTGTTGTCTTTGGAGGCCGTGTCCTTGCAGTCTAGCTAGGAGATGTGGTACAAGAAAGTTCTTGTACGAGAGGGAGGTGGAGTTTTAGATAAAAATTTGATAGTAATACTGTAGTGATGATCAAGGGGTGATCATTAGATCATTGGTGATTATTATGGAGATTTCTTTGGGGAGGTGTTGAATATTAGATTCAAGAGGATGACTCTTGGCAAGGATGATGTGATCCAAAGGGACTTACTAGCAAAAGGAAGATCGGATGTACCACCTAGGATGTACTCTTGGTGTTAAAGGTTATAAGGATACACTATGTCATATGTGAATTTATCCTTGTGACATCCAAAAGGGTGCCAAAGGAAATTTTGCAATATCAATCCAAGATATGCAGTGGTTAGGGGTAGGGCAGATTTCTACTTGGAAACGACTTGATGATCATGATCTATCTACGATTGATTACTAAGTATTGTGGTCCTCATCAACTAACACTCTTATACAACACATGTGGTAGTCTCTTCATATTTCAACGATCCTTATTATTATTTAAAAAAATAATATACATTACCACCATGGATTACACTACATGAATTCAATGCAGATGCGGTGTTCGTTGTTGTTGTCTTTGGAGGCCGTGTCCTTGCAGTCTAGCTAGGAGATGTGGTACAAGAAAGTTCTTGTACGAGAGGGAGGTGGATTTTTAGATAAAAATTTGATAGTAATACTGTAGTGATGATCAAGGGGTGATCATTAGATCATTGGTGATTATTATGGAGATTTCTTTGGGGAGGTGTTGAATATTAGATTCAAGAGGATGACTCTTGGCAAGGATGATGTGATCCAAAGGGACTTACTGGCAAAAGGAAGATCGGATGTACCACCTAGGATGTACTCTTGGTGTTAAAGGTTATAAGGATACACTATGTCATATGTGAATTTATCCTTGTGACATCCAAAAGGGTGCCAAAGGAAATTTTGCAATATCAATCCAAGATATGCAGTGGTTAGGGGTAGGGCAGATTTCTACTTGGAAACGACTTGATGATCATGATCTATCTACGATTGATTACTAAGTATTGTGGTCCTCATTAACTAACACTCTTATACAACACATGTGGTAGTCTCTTCATATTTCAACGATCCTTATTATTATTTAAAAAAATAATATACATTACCACCATGGATTACACCTTGTCACAAGTATATCCAAAAGAAATTAAACACCATGATGTACAGGGTGGTAGGGGGGATGAAGAATTCAAGCAATAAATTCGTCACTCACATAGATGGATTTGGTAACTACCACTTAGAGGTACAAGGCCATTGGGATCGGAGGATGAAAGAAGAAGTGTCCCAAATCTTTACATGTTTGATAGTAGGGACTACTCCAAGGTTAGAGGATACATGGTTATGGGTGGATTCAAGAAAGCCAAAAGAAATGGTTTAAAGAGCTATTTATCGAACTGCAGGAACGAAACAAAATCAATGCATTTACATCAATGGATAAGATTCCTGCCTTGGCTTATTTTCGCATTTCTCTAGTTGAGACGCGTATAGCAAGTCTTTGCTCAATAATTAGAGTTGAGCAAGAGGGAATTGGTTGTGCACAAGTGAACTCTAGCTTCTGGTCGACGTTGCATGAAGCAAGAGATGATCGTATGGTCTATAATGAACATCATCATGTCAATGATTTTTGCGGCAACCTTCGAGGAAATACAAAAAGTTTGTTGGCTACCATGCATATGGTAAAGTTGGTCGGACTAGACGAGCAAAGGTTGTCCTTCTGTCATTGAGGTCATCAATTAGTAGCAATATCTCACACATTGACATTTCCAAAGGGATGTAAAGGTGCCTATACTACCTTATGTGGGCTCTTGATATCAAGGAGAGGAGGGGCAGTTACGTTCGTGTGACGCCTCTTTGTCTAAAAAAACGAATTTGGGGATTCGACAGGTGGCGAATGCAGAGGGAGATCACGCTGCCTTTGTCGAAGGGAGGGAGCAAGAGCCGTTGAACGAGGGGGGGAGAGGGTCCATCTCTATCTGCCATGGCACACCCCAAAGAAGAGCTTTGATCTTGCCATGCAACGGAGGAGAGCATCATCCACATGCTGCTGGAGGTCCTGCCAACGGAGGACACGCTGAAGGCCATGGATACGCGGCAGGATCAGCTCCTGGCGGACGACGCCATGACAGAGAGAGAGAGAGAGAGAGGGAGCGAGGCAGGGAGCGAGACGGAGAAGTAGCCAGTCGTTTTACCTACCCCCGCCAGCCCTACAAGGATTCTCTCGTGATTTTTCCTATCAGGACCATCTCTGTTTCGATCCATTCGGGATCCTTTGACTTGCCTATCCGCAGGAAAGATTGGGCGTTGAATCTGCAAACTGTCGCTCACGTTGCTTCATCTCTGAAAGAAAACCATTCTAGAAAGTCGGAAATCGAGTAGATCTCAATGATGAGAAGATTGGTTTTCGTGTTCTTGTAGGAACTGGAGACATTAGATCTTATTTCATCGCACTAGAGGGCCTGTTTGATCAGATAGCAAGGAGCAGAAATAGCAGAAGAGTTAGAGAGAGAGAGAGATCGACCCCTCGACCTACAGCCATGCTGCCACCTCCTCCACCCCGTGCTCAAAGTTCAGAGATAAGTCCAAAAGATGCATCGCAAAAATGTGATGACAGTAAAGTAGAGGACTCGCACCATGAAACCGGTATAGGACGCAAGAATGAGAAAGAATTTGCTCGTGATCGAATGGTCCAAAAATGACATTGAAGCCTTACGAAGACAGCTTCTTGAGTTAAAAAGGCAATGGCATCCAATCACTTCAGTGAAGCATCAATTACAACCACATCCCTTGTTGAGCCTCGATGGAGTTTCAAACGCGTCAAGGAAGCACCTTCATCATGATCATGCTGCTGCAACTACAACAACAATTCCTAAAGGTGCCATGGTGTTAATACCATCCTCGGCAACATTGATAGCCTTCGCAAAACCGCCACCCTTGAGGACCTCACCTAAATCTGGGAATGAGATTTTGTCCTGTACAACATAATATAGGGAGAGGCATCATTGGTGCTGTTATGACAAGAGAATCTTTGAACAGACTACAATATAGGGCAAAATCTTGCCCCTTATTTGTGTTTCCTATACTTGTTCGTGGGGATATTGTCTTCATCAACAAGCTCAATGATCAAGAAGCTGCACAACACATGGAGAGCAAGAGCGGAGAATTGAAATCAATACTTTGTTGTTGAAGATCATCACCATGTCCTTTTCTTGACGTTAAACTGGAGTTTCAATATACTTATCTAATCTGAAGTGATAAGATCTCTCAAGAGATGAGAAATGTTGAGCTTGCGATGCACAATGGCTGGATAGTGGCTAGACAGAAAGAGGACACGGTCTCCAAGGACGTGACGACGACCCGCGGTTTTGCAAGTAAGTGTCTAACTGATTTATCTAAAATAAATAATATGGTATGAAAATTTCTCTAGTTTATAATTTTTAAAATATGTCTTTAAACCTGTTTTCTCATGCTCCATGGTTGTTTGTATTTATCTGAACTGGTTTTTATTTATTAAAAATCAAAAACAGTCGAAAACACTAAAAAATGACTCAAAATTATCATAAATAAAATTTTATAAAATTACTGACTGAAAATTTATAAGTTCTAATATTTTTCTTATAAAGCTTATGAGTCAGGGAATTTACTGAATTTCTATCAAGATTTTTAAAGATGTTTTGTTATATTTAAAAATTAGAAAAGAGTTATATTTAGGGAAAAAGCATAGTTTTCCTTTACGTAAAATGTGTTATTTATTGATATAAACTATGGATTCTTAGTGAAATATTGGAAACAAAATCTTTGATTTGTTAGTGCATTTATGTTGTAAGGGTTAAAGTAAAGAAATAACGATTTAATAATATTTTACTTAAGAAATGCTCGTATAAAGATATGGTGTTTTGGTTTTGAAAGGAGAGATTATATGCGGTGTGAGCATTTAGGAAACATGGGAAATTACAAATAAAAAGTTTGACAACACTTTATAATGATTTATAATGTTAGGTTGCAGTTATACAATTTAGTTTAAATTAAAACCAAAATTTAGTTATAAATTTGATGATTGGATGGCATGAGGAAAAGCCTCAGCATCTATATTAAATTTTTACATGTTATTCATTTTACAATCAACTTCTTAAATATATGGAGTGGAGGGCCACTAGGATAATTTAAAGAAAACTAAGGGGATATACGGGATTTAAAATGAACGTTGTATGTGAACCATAAGAGTATGGAAGAACTTGTTTTATTCTGGTTGATGTTTAATAATAGAAAAGAAGGAAAGGACGTTATATTCGCAAAATGAATTAAGTACTTAAAAACTAATAAGCAACGACGAAATTTATATACAGAGTGGGAAACGTCTACCAAGGGAGATTAAAATTTAGGGGTTTATGGTACTTCAGAAAATTTGATTTGAATGTTTGTTTAAAATTAAACAAATAAAAAGAATTAATTTTAATCAGGTGGAGAAAAACATAAAAAGGAATTTTAAATGGAGATATACAAATAGATCTAAGAGATCTATATACCTGAACCAACCTTTCCAAAATCAAACATTAAAAACATTTCCTGGATAAACCGCCACTAGCATGGCAGGAGAACATTATGAGGAGCTGCCTCTGAGAGATGAGGAGAAACCATAGTCATCTTAGGTTTAGCAATTTAGTGCTCAATATTGAAGTTTAGAATTTTTGCAGTTGGACTACTACAAACAACGTTGTAGATTTTAGGGAAGGCTAAGTTGAGTCAAATTAAAACAATTAGTGAAATAATCACTTGTTTAGTGCAACAACTCTTAGGAGTTGGCTTGTTAACCTGGGTAAAAGTGGCTTGGTCTTTGGCCAGTCAGTTGCGCATCATCACAAGACTCAGGCATGGTATTTGCAAGTGGTAATATATGATACTTCAGTAACCTGAAAAAAATCATAAAACACCTAGAAAAAGCACAATTCTTTTTTATGATAGTGCTGAAAAGAAATCAACGAAGCATATGTACAAGAGGTACCTGAACAACTCAGTCACATTTGCATCACTCCACTCGTATTTTGCTTGCACAATTAGGAGTGCAAGCAGTGTCTTCATGTGAGATACTTGGCACCCATCATATAATGGTATGGATGCTTCCTCTCTAAGCGGATTAGATATCTCGACATCCATGGGTATCAATGCATCGATCATTGCCTCCATCTCAGGCTCCAAGATTGTAGGAAAGTCTAGAAGGCTGCATGTCTCCTCTGGTATTGACGGTATAGATTGGGTAGTACCTTCCAAGTGGTGGATTGACTCAGGCACTCCATCCATCATACGCCCATGAACTCTTCTAACTGGCCGCAAAGAATGCACTCCTCCTTGGGACAAGACGTCACCTCCATGGATAGAAAATTTGTCGGCCACACCCAATGTTTTTGTATATGATATTCAATTAGTTTGCGAATACAATGCATGATTGATGTACACTTTTCTTACCGTTTGCTCAAAATCCGAGATTGCCTCATCAATGATCTCTGATTGAAACTCGTTGAAGCATCGCACGTGTTCTATAGACAATCGACTTTTTCGTCTACTAATTGCTAGCTTACATTGAGAGCAAGGACATGGGACACATTGATTAAGATATGCCTTGCGATCTTGAACATCACGACCTTCATCGTTTTCCATTTGGTCTACGTTACGACAAACAATTTGTTTTTGTTATCATTCTTTTTTTCTTTCTTAAATTGTTTGAGAAGGGATTTCTTCTTTTGTAACTCAACAAAATTAACGTATGTAAAGTCTCCACCTGTAATGTCCCCGTGCCCATAGGAACCCCCCCTTTTCTTTTCTTTTTTTTTTTCAAAAATTTTTCCCTCTCCCTCCCCTCTCAATAGTACGTCGGGGAGAGAGAGAGAGGGAGTGAAGTAGGGAAAGGGGGTGCATGCCGCCCAGGTGGCGGCGTTCAGCTGCGCCCCCCCTTTAAAAGCCCACCCTCCTCCTCCTCGTTGACATGGCTCCCCCCGTTTGGTGAAGGCAGGCCCCTCCTAACAAACTCGTCCCTCCCTGATTGCCACCCTGACGGGTCGTGAGGAGAAAGGGAGAAGGAGAGGATAAGAAGGAAGGAGGGGGAAGAGAAGGGAAGAAGAGGGGGAAGAAGGAGGAGGAGGGAAGAGAAAGAAGGAGGGAGAGAAGAGAAGGGAAGAAGAGGGGAAGAAGGAGAAGGGGGGAAGAGAAAGAAGGAGGGAGAGAGAGAAGAGGAGGAGGAGGGAGAGAGAAGTAGAAGGAGAAGAAGGAGTGGTAGAAATAAGGGAAGTAGTAGGAGAAAAGAAAGGAGGGAGAGAGAGAAGAGGAGGAAGAGGAAGAGAGAAGGAGAAGGAGAGAAGAAAAAGGAGTGGTAGAGAAAAGGGAAGTAGTGGGAGAGGAGTGAGGAGATAGAAAAAGAAGGAGTGAGAAAGAGAAGAAAAGAAGGGGAGAGAAGTAGAAGGAGAAGAAGAGAAGGGGAGAGGTAGAAGAAGAAGAAGAAGAGTTAGAGGGAGAGAGGAGTGAGGTAGCAGAAGAAGAGAAGAAGAAGAGAAAGAGAGGGAAGGAGGAGAAAAGAGGTGGGAGAGGGAGAGAAGGAGAGAGAGAGAGTAGAGAAATAAGAGAGAAGGAAAAGAAGAGAAGGAGAGAGAGAGAGTAGAGAAATAAGAGAGAAGGAAAAGAAGAGAAGGAGAGAGAAATAAGAGGGAAGGAAAAGAAGAGAAGGGGGGAGAGAGAGTAGAGGAATAAGAGAAAAGGAGAAGAAGAGAAGGAGAGGGAGAGAGAGAGTAGGAGAGTAAGAAAGAAGAAGAAGAAGAGAGAGAAAGAGAGTAACCGCCACAAGTCACCCAAACCACTCTCTCGGCAATGAACCCATCCAGCGGTCTTTCGCAACCGAATGTGTCAAACCGAAACCGTTAAGGTCCGGACTGCCCAATCTCCGCAAGGTGAATGGCTCCCAAGAAGAAAGTCACGGGAAGCGTAGGCATCCAAGCCACCGGTAATGCTGGAGGGGTGAGCAGAATGACCAATGTAGCACACACGAATCAATCCCAGGTTCTAAGCGTTAAAAAAATTAATTTAAGAATTATTTCTCGTGGAAGGGATGAAAGGATTAATGTCGTGCATAAGGTTTTGTTTACTCTAAGAACTAAGTTGCATGCGCGAACGGAAGAGTTTGAAATTCACATAAAATGATAAGGTTATCGACTTATCTCACATGAAATGATAGCTTTTACTCACATAAAATGATGGGGTTATCATCTTACTTCACATAAAATGATAGCTTTTTAACCAATTCAGTGCATGAATAGTCATTTAGAATTCACGTTTCGCAATTATGGTTAAAAGGAACACATGAAATATTAATTTCTGTTCATGAGATACACTTGCATCGTTAGACAAAACCCTAGACTTTCATAGATGCAAGTCACATGTGATTTGGGGCATTAGGAATAAGTATAATTGCCTGCGAATTGTTTCATCGATCTTGCTGTGGATTATCGCAAATGGATACGCCCCTAGCTTAGTTGAAGTTGGTGACTTAACCCTAAATGGATTGTTGACCCAAGTTATGCTTGGTGGTTTGAAAAGGTTAAGCAAGTGATTTGATACATCTAGTTAATATTCTGATTGTGCATGCAATGGGATTGCGATGCCTTGAAGCAAGAGGTTGTGCATTCAACTGTTTGTTAATGTGGTTTTGGATGTTAATCGAAGTGGGGAGTGTTTGATGATTTCATGGGCGGGTCTGAGAAGACTGATTGCCATGGAAACGAAAGGGATGTTTTCCCTAGCAATTGTTAATATGCTGGTTGCTTCAGCTATGGCTGATTTCCTAAAGGGATAATTAAGGAAGGATGGCGCTAGATACCCCCCGCGAGCCGCCAAACCCTAACCAAGGGGGTTATGAATCTGCGCCGGGAATGTGGACCAAACCTGGCGCGAGAGGTCTCTCCGTGGAAGTCACTTGGCGTAGGAGGACGCTTGGGTACCGGTGGGGGCTTTGACCGTAAATCCCAATGCCTCCGGGCCCAACACAAGTATTCTACGTGACTCGGGATGGGATATCGAGGCCTTGATACTAGTTATAGGGAGAAATCTTGGAAGGATAAACCTTCGGGTTTTTTTACCGGAAGACGGAAGGATTTTTCTGCGGAGGCAGAAAGGAGCACTTAATTCTCCTGTATGGGCAGGAGACACACATTAATCCGAAGATAAGTTAAGGAAGTCTTTGATCTTGTTTTATCTTGTCTTCGTGTTTGTGGCCTAAATTACATAAAGGAACCTGTGATTAACGGGTCAATTAAGGAAGCTGCCTTAATATGTCAAATATAATGTGGTAGGTAATTAGATAACTAAGACAACCCTCGAGGGAAGCGTGGTGGATGTGACCGATGGGTCTATCCTATGGAAGGGTGGTCTTGGTAAAGGAAATGTTAACAAGTAATGTTAGGAAAAAGTCGGTCTATGACCTTAGATAATGTTGACTAGGAACCCGGACTTCAGGTCGATCCTAGTGGGAGCAGCCGGATAAGTTCCGTTGTGGGCAGACTTGAGAGACCCTAGTTGGCAAACCCTGTGTCATTCCTTGGGAGTGCTAGGCGACGTCTTCTAGATATATCTCTCGATGGACTGCTAAGACGTGTCTCGCGATTTGAGGATCGGGCATGTTACACCACCCACTTATAAATTAACGTATGTTGAAGTGTTTTCCGTCTCGTGATATTGCACCGGACCTTGCCACTACTACTACTACTACTACTACAAATAAGAAAAGAAGAAGTTAAAGAACAAGATCTTACCCTCTCTTTGTTTTTTATCCATTCATTCTCTTCTCTCCCTCCCTCCCACTCTCTCTTCTCTCTTTCTTTATTATGTTGTATGTTTATTCCTTCTCTCTATCGTTCCTTCTTTCTTTTTCTCTCTTCTTCTCCCTCTTTCATTTCCTTTAACAAAACACACACACACACACACACACACACACACACACACACACACACACACACACACACACACACACACACACACATCTCTCTCTAGACTACTACTACTACTATTACTACTACTACTACTACAATAAACAAGAAAAGAAGAAAAAATAACAACAACAACAAACAAGAAAAGAAGAAAAAACAACAATAACAACAACAAACAAGAAAACTAAACGACAACAAACAAGAAAAGAAAAGAAAACAAAAAACTACAACAACAACAACAACAAACAAGAAAACTACTACTACTACTACTACTACTACTACTACTACTACTACTACTACTACTACTACTACTACTACTACTACTACTACTACTACTACTACTACTACTACTACTACTACTACTACTACTACTACTACTACTACTACTACTACTACTACTACTACTACTACTACTACTACTACTACTACTACTACTACTACTACTACTACTACTACTACTACTACTACTACTACTACTACTACTACTACTACTACTACTACTATTATGGCGACTACGACGACTACGACTTCCACAACAACAACAATAACAAACAAACAAGAAAAGAAGAAATTAAAGAAGAAGAAGAAGAAGAAAAAGAAGAACAATAACTACTACTACTACAAAAAACAAGAAAAGAATAAATTAAAGAACTACTACTACTACCATTACTACTATTACAAACAAAAAAATAAGAAATTAAAGAACTACTACTACTATTACCACCACCACCACTACTACTACCACTACAAACAAGAAAAGAAGAAATTAAAGAACTACTACTACTATTACTACTACTACTACTACTACTACAAACAAGAAAAGAAGAAATTAAAGAACATGATTTTACCCTCTCTTTGTTTTTTATCCATTCATTCTCCTCTCTCTCCCCCCTCCCTCCCTCTTTCTCTCTTTCTATCTTTCTCTATTATGTTTAATGTTTTTTCCCTCTCTCTCTCATTTCTTTTTTCTTTTTCTCTCTTCCTCTCCCTTTCTCATTTCCTCTCCCTCTCTCATTTCCTCTCTTTCTCTCTCAGTACACATCATTTTTAACAAAAACAAGCAAAAGAAAATGAGAAAAAACAAAAACAAACCAAGAGGGAACAATGCACTCACCTCAAAGGCCCGAGGATGGATTCAACAGCTTCTCTTCACCCTCCATACACTTCCTCCTCTTCTTCGCAAACGACCACGGCGGCGGTGAGAAGCTCTCATTCTCCATCTTTCTCTCTTTCTCTCCCTCTCCCTCTCAAACGCAAGATGCAGTTCGTTCTCCCTTTCGCTCCCTCTTTCGTTCGTTTGCGCAAAATGTCGCGCTCGGGTTTCGGCCCACTTTTTTTCACTTGAGCACCATTACTA